>NC_069499.1:1019062641-1019169787 GCF_027579735.1 Bombina bombina | reverse complement strand
TACTTACAGGCTACTAAAGATTTTCGCCAAACATCTAACCTGTTTGTTGTTTACTCTGGACAGAGGAGAGGTCAGAAGGCCTCGGCAACCTCTTTCTTTTTGGCTTCGGAGTATAATCCGTTTAGACTGAGACTGCTGGACAGCAGCCTCCTGAAAGGATTACAGCTCATTCTACTAGAGCTGTGGCTTCCACCTGGGCCTTTAAAAATGAGGCCTCTGTTGAACAGATTTGCAAGGCTGCAACTTGGTCTTCCCTTCATACTTTTTCCAAATTTTACAAATTTGATACTTTTGCTTCTTCTAGAATCAAACACAAGGAAAGAGGCGCCGTATGTGTGAATCTGAAACAGCCAACATCAGATAGAAAACATGTGCAGGGTACTCACAATATGAAAAGGCACTCCAATGTGCCAATAGGAGCAGGCTGGTATTCACAGCAAACCAGCTGGCTGAACAGGCAATCCAGGATAACCAAAGTGAGAGACTCAGAATCTGGATCCCACGATATGGAGACAGGAGCTAGGTGCAAACAAAGGCACACCACTGTGTGAATCTGTAGGAGTACACTGATAAATTCACAATCTGTACAGGGTACTCACATTCTGTAGCGGCACTCAATTGTGCCAGTGGAAGCAGGCTGGTTTTCTCAGCAAACCAGCTGGCTGTATAAGGAGTAAAGCAGGAGCCTCCGCAGTCCTCCGGATAAAACAGGTAGCTCAGTGGTGTGCCTTTGTTTGCACCTAGCTCCTGTCTCCATATCGTGGGATCCAGATTCTGAGTCTCTCACTTTGGTTATCCTGGATTGCCTGTTCAGCCAGCTGGTTTGCTGTGAATACCAGCCTGCTCCTATTGGCACATTGGAGTGCCTTTTCATATTGTGAGTACCCTGCACATGTTTTCTATCTGATGTTGGCTGTTTCAGATTCACACATACGGCGCCTCTTTCCTTGTGTTTGATTCTAGATATATTAACCTTTGGAGGGTGAAGATCGAGTGCTGCCTCTGGTTTTGAGAAGACGGATATTTCTACCTTATTTGAGCACCTAGGACTTTGATCTTGTCTTTCATCCAGGACCTAGGACTCTGGTATCTAGTAGTGTGCATACACACACCAATACCATATTTTGTCATATTTGTTATCTGTGTATTGATGGTTTGAAACATATATTTCTTGGTAGCGCCCCCTATTGGGTTTTTCCCTTTGTTTTCACTTTTGCTTCTTCGGAGGCTGTTTTTGGGAGAAAGGTTCTACAGGCAGTGGTTCCTGCCTTGTCCCTCCCATCATCCGTGTACTTTAGCTTTGGTATTGGTATCCCACAAGTAGTGGATGATCCGTGGACTGGATACACTTAACAAGAGAAAACATAATTTATGCTTACCTGATAAATTTATTTCTCTTGTAGTGTATCCAGTCCACGGCCCGCCCTGTCCTTTTCAGGCAGGTCTAAATTTTAATTAAACTACAGTCACCACTGCACCCTATGGTTTCTCCTTTTCTCGGCTTGTTTCGGTCGAATGACTGGATATGGCAGTGAGGGGAGGAGCTATATAGCAGCTCTGCTGTGGGTGATCCTCTTGCAACTTCCTGTTGGGAAGGAGAATATCCCACAAGTAATGGATGATCCGTGGACTGGATACACTACAAGAGAAATAAATTTATCAGGTAAGCATAAATTGTTTTTTTTTGGTTGTGGATGAATTTTTTTCAGCGAAATATGGCTGTGTTTTATTTTTATTCCCTCCCTCTCTAGTGACTCTTGAGTGGAAGACTCCACATCTTGGGTATTGATATCCCATATGTCACTAGCTCATGGACTCTTGCCAATTACATGAAAGAAAACATAATTTATGTAAACTTACCTGATAAATTCATTTCTTTCATATTGGCAAGAGTCCATGAGGCCCACCCTTTTTATAGTGGTTATGATTTTTGTATAAAGCACAATTATTTCCAAATTTCCTTTGTTGATGCTTTCTACTCCTTTCTTTATAACCCCACTGCTTGGCTATTCCTTAAACTGAATTGTGGGTGTGGTGAGGGGTGTATTTATAGGCATTTTGAGGTTTGGGAAACTTTGCCCCTCCTGGTAGGATTGTATATCCCATATGTCACTAGCTCATGGACTCTTGCCAATATGAAAGAAATGAATTTATCAGGTAAGTTCTTACATAAATTGTTTTTTTCCTTGATGTATGTCCCATGTCAATTATTCATTTTTTTTTTTTTTATTTCTGGTGCCCTGAAATGAGGGTGCATGGTAACCTGTATTAATAGACTTTGGAAAATTGCATAATTGAACATTCAGCCATTAAGAATGGACTCTGACACTAATCCAGTCCACTACAAGCATTTATCTTAAAGGGACAGTCTAGTCCAAAACAAACTCATTATTCAGATGGGGCATGTCATTTTAAAAAATTTTCCAATTTACTTCTATCGCCAGTTTGGCTTTGTTCTCTTGGTATTCCTAGTTGAAAGCTAAATCTAGGAAGTTCATATGCTAATTTCTAAGCCCTTGAAGGCCGCCTCTTAGCTCAGGGCATTTTGAAAGTTTTTCACCACTAGAGAATGTTAGTTCTTGTGTTTCGCATAGATAACACTGTGCCCCCGCATGTGGAGTTCCTAGGAGCCCGCACTGATTGGCTAAAATGCAAGTCTGTCAAAAGAACTGAAATAAGGGGCATTTTGCAGAGGCTTAAATACAAGCTAATCAGAGGTAAAAAGTATATTATTATAACTGTTATGCAAAACTATGGAATAAATAATAAAGGGATTATCTATCTTTTAAAACGATACATATTCTGGTGTAGACTGTTCCTTTAATATTCCAGTTGCTGTTGCTGCCTAAGGCTCACCATGGGGGATGTTTCTTCCAGTTGTATTCATTTTTTTATTTTAATTAACCATGAAAATTTTTACTAAGGTTTTACCTGCACTTATTCAAATTTTTGAATAAAAGACATTTTAAAGTGAATGTAAAGTTTAATGAATAAGTGCCCGGTTTTTAAAATACTCTTAAACAGGGGCACTTTCATTCATTAAACTTTACAATGAAGCTTCTTTTTTAAAATCCTTTTTCTTTATGGAAAGAAGACCTGCGATTCTCTGCCCGCAGCTCCTGATTAAGTTTTTAGATCAATGATGAATCCGGCTTCCTCCAATCGTTGCGTGCCCCTTTGGCATCCGGCTCGTGGGGCCACGTAACAGAGGAAGCAGAATTTATCATCGCTTTGATAACTACAGCAGGCTGTGCGGGCGGAGCATCCTCCTGTCTGCTTTCCATAAAGAAAAGATAAGTATTTTAAAAAAGAAGCTTCATTGTAAAGTTTAATGAATGAAAGTACCCCTGTTTTTAAGAGTATTTTTAAAAACCGGTACTTATTCATTTAAACTTTACATTCGCTTTAAGTATATAATAATCGGAGCAAATATAATTCTTGTGACTCTTTCCAAGGATCTCTCATGCATCAATTATGTTATTTGAAGCCTATCACTTGATATTTAAACTGAAGAAAAGCGGTTTTATTCCCAGACAAATGTATTTTGTTTGTTTTTTTGGGGATCAGAATGTAAAGTATTTCTTAACATGATAGGCTTTGCCAGAGGATAAAATAGAATTATTTAGCTGGTGTAGGAATTCTGATCCCTACACTAACAGCGCCCCTTTCAAATCGCCTGTTGATGGATACGTCCAATTCAACAGTACCGTTTGAAAGGAAGATGTGTGAAGCTACCAATCACCAGACTAGCTCCTAGTAGTGCATTGCTGCTCCTGAGCCTTTGTTTTTTTGGTATCCTTTGTTGAAAAGCAACAATTAAATTTGGTATTAAATTCATTTATCAGGTAATAAAATTATGTTTTTAAAACATTTTAAATTTACTTTTTTCATGGTGGTTAGGGTCCTTGATTGATTACTCCTGCGAATTACCTTCCCTGCTACTAGGAGGCAAAGATTCCCAAACCCCAAGAGCTCTATATAACCTCTCCCACCTCTGATAGTCTGACGTATGGCCAGCAAAAAAAAAAGTTAGGAAAAAAGAAAAAAAAAATATAGGACCCAGGAAAAAGATGTGCCATAAATGGCAAAAAAAAAAATCACCAAAAATAAAATAGGGTAGAGTTGGATAAAAAAAGTTTATTTCTGAGGAATCTATATTCACAACCCTCCAAAACAAGGAACGCACAAAATAACAATCAGGCAAAATAATGCTAAAACCATTCTGCCAAAGGCTACCACCAAAGAAGCAAAAAAGAAAAAAAAATGGAAGAAACAAACGAGCCTGCTAGACAAAATAGGTCAACAGAATTCTCATTTCTAGAAAGCCCAAGAGGGAACTGAACTGGGAATAAAAGAACAGAAAAAACTATTAAAGGGACAGTCAACTCCAAAAATAAACTTTCATAATTCAAATAGGGCATGTAACTTTAAAAAACTTTCCATTTTAATTTTATCACCAATTTTGCTTTGGTGTTCTTAGTTGAAAGCTAAACCTAGGTAGGCTCATATGCTAATTTCTTAGACCTTGAAGGCCGCCTCTTGTATGCATGCATTTTGACAGTTTTTCCACCACTAAAGGGTGTTAATGTGTCATATAGATGACATTGAGCTCACGAACGTGACGTTACCTAGGAGTCAGCACTGATTGACTAAAATGCAAGTCTGTCAAAAGAACTGAAATAAGGGGGCAGTTTGCAGAGGCATAGATGCAAAGTAGTTACTGTGGTAAAATGTGTATTATAAATGTGTTGGTTATGCAAAACTGGGGAATAGGTAATAAGGGAGTATCTGTCTTTTTAAACGACAAAAATTCTGGTGTTGACTGTCCCTTTAAGGTGGAGGCTATCCTACCTCCAAGCATGTCAATAAAATCATAAGTTTCAAGCAAAAACCACTTGCTTTCCGACCCTGAATAAAATCATGAAAGTGAACAAACCAAAGTTTGTCTGAAAATTTCTGTAACCCCAACATAGAACTAAAAGGCCCTGTTAATAACCAAAATGAGAGGAAACCTGTCTAAAGAATTCTAAAAGTAAAACACAGAAGGAACAATACATTCCAAAAAAAGATATCCCAGAAACAGAAGATTGCCAAAAGGAACAAAAACGTCCAAAAAAGAAAGCTTAAAAAAATTCCATAACCATAGGCTCAAATGGAGGAGCCTGCAAAACATCAACACTAAACCCAGACCTCAAGGTACAGAGTGGCATAACAAGCTGAATATCGGCCACAACCCTTAGTTAAAAAAAAAAAAGAAAATCGGAAAGAGATGCAATCTTCCTAACAGGGAAAAAAAACTGAAGGGCAGAAAACTGTCCTTTCAGTAGACTAGGAGAAAAACCCCTATTCAATCCAATCCGCAGAAAGAAATTCTGAAAGAATAGCAGGAGCAGCCATATTGCAAAAACTTGAGGAATAACAGACCTGACAAAAAAGCTTCAGAGCCAGAAATAGTCTTAACCATAGACTCTAAAAAGCCCCAACTCTGAGTCTGGAAGGAAAAAATTGTCCTAAAAGAGAGAAGCCTTAGGCTACTGATCATCTGAACCAGATCTAAACAAAAAAAATCTCAGACCAGGCTGGAGCAATGAGACTTAAAATTCATCTAGCCTTAACTTGAAACTACTCTGGTAAAAAGAACCAGAGGAAGAAACACATAAACAAGCAGAAACGATCAAGAAGCTACTAAAGCATCCACAAAATCTGCCTGAGGATCTCCTGACCTTGCAAGGTACCTGGTAAGTTTAGCCGAGAGGCTAACAGATTTATCTCTAGGAGACTCCAAAAAAACTAATCTGATTGAAAAGAACATGCTGGTGGAGAGACCATACACCTGATTGCAAAAGCCGCCTACTAATAAACAGACAACTGACTTTTGCCTATAAGAGAGAGCCAAACATTCCCCTCATGGCTGGGGAACTGCACGTTCCCCCTGATGATTGATATAAGCCATTACAAAAAGGTCTGAGAGAAATAGAAAATAGTGGCCATCTCTTAAAAGTATAGTCTACAATATAATTTGTATTGTTTTAAAGATAGATAATACCTTTATTACCAATTCCCCAGTTTGCATAGCCAACTGTTAGATTAATGTTTTACCTCTTATTACCTTGTATCTATGCATCTTCTGACAGCCCCTGATCACATGATTTTTTTTATTTCTTATCTATTGACTTGCATTTTAACCAATTAGTGCTGTTGTGCAGACTCTTAAATAACTCTACCGTAGTGAACACAATGTTATCTATATGGCCCACATGAACTAACAGTCTCCTCTTGTGAAAAGCTAATAAAAAAGCATGTGATAAGAGGCTTTCTTTAGTGGCTTAGAAACAGGCAGACATTTAGAGGTTTAAAGGTTATAAAGTATAATATATCAATTTTGGTTGTGCGAAGCTGGGGAATGGGTAGTAAAGACATTGTCTCTTAAAACAATAACAATTTTAGTGTAGACTGTCCTTTTTTTTTTTTTTTTTTTTTTTTTTTTTTTAAGGAAAAGTAGAGTTCCAAGAATATTTACTGGCAACCTCGTCCTCAGACTCTCAGACAGCCACCCGTCTATCTAAAGAACTCCAATTAAGCATAAAACTACAAAAAATTGTATAGATAAATATCCATAATAAAGTACTTTTTGGAAGCAAGAACAGTATTAACTTGGTCCAAATAAATCATAACATCAAAACGCAAGTATCACATAAATAAGCTGGCATAGATACATCTGCTTGCTTAAAATACATTTAACATTGGTAGCAAGTGCTCAGATACTTTAGCTTCCAAAGTAGGACTGAATCAGAAATTTCCATAATAAAATTATAATTATCCCTAAAAGAGCTGTAAAAGAGAGGTATTACATTACCTCTCATAAGAAAGCTTCATCCAAAAAAGGTGCAACTACTATAGGAGGGATACACACCAAACAAAGGCCCATAAATAATTAAAACAATGCGCCAAAACGAGTGCACCTGTGTGTGTGTGTGTGCACACAGGTGCCAAATAAAAAAAGTTGGTGCTTCTAAAGAGCAACAAATATATAACTAAAAACGTGCCCCCCTTTATAAAGATTGTGCCAAAACGCCAATGAGCTTTTCAAATAAATGAAGTGTAATATAATATTCTGTCCCATGGCTGTATATAAACCAATATAATCTTGCCCAAATATATGAGAAAATAAACAGTACTTACCAATAACACTCTCCTACTAGAAGCACTTCAGGAAACCAGTCCGGTACTTATCAGCAGAGGACATAATATAGACGTAATCTGTAGACCCAGTAGAAAGAGGCAAGACAAGTCCCTGCGACCTCCGTGGGAGGTCAGTGACTAAAATTGTCATGGGAAAGAGTCACAACCTGTACTCAACTTTTGACAAACTCTGTATTCTGAGGGTAAATGGGCCTCAAATCAATCTGAGAGCGCCTCTCAAGGAAATCATTTGCAAATCTTGACTCTCTGGAAACTTAGTCTTTGTAAAAAAAAAAAAAAAAAAAAGCAAGTTGTTGCTTGCAATCCTTGTATCTATTGGAGGGGGAAGCATATTTATAAAAACAATGCACAATAAAGTATGCTAATGCTAAAAAAATGAATTTACATGTTTTAAATGTTTGTATATATATATATTTTTTAATTTATATTTTTTATTATAAATCATAGGATTGTGAGCAGTCTGTGGGCTCTAGTCAAGAGAAGACACTGCTTACAACAGAAAGTTCTTCAGAGTCCTCTAAAATCTCTCCTGAGGTACCTCATATCAAAACAGAGCAACAGAGTGAGGGTGAGGAAGCTGCAAGTACAGGATCCAGTCCTTTGTCTGCTTCTGTTTCAGTAGATTCTTGTCCAGATAGATGGATGGTGGAATATGTCAATTTTTTGATTCCTGGCTCCACAACTGGCATCTGTGAGACCCTAGACATAATGGAATCTGTAAGTTGTGGCACCCTAAGATATTGGGGTGGGCCTACTATTTGTAGGAGATTCTTAAAATAAAAATTGGTTATTTTTTGTCATAATATAGATGTTACTGGTTTGGGATGGTGACTATATTGCATTCATCCTGGTTTAGTGTTGTAAATAAATTGGAAAGTTGTTTGTAAATAGAATAATAAAATATATATCCTTTTAATTTTCTTTTGGCGCCTCCCATCCTGTTTTTAAGGACCCTGAGCGCTGGTGTGATCTGTCAAACTTTGACCTGGGTGAGGAGTCTGTGACCAGTGAGATTGGCAGTCCTGCTCGTGTATCTGCTGCAGAAAAACCCAATACGCCTAATGTCACAGAATACAGACTGGATGGACACACCCTCTCAGACTTAAGCAAAGGAAGCAAGGGAGAATTGATCCCGATTTCACCTCGACCACAAGCTGGATTTGGGACGCCCCCTTCTTTACTTAAGCTGCACAGAAAGAGGAAGATCACGCTTTCACCTGTCACAGAGAATGGAATAGCTGGCAGTACTCCTGTTACAGAAGCAAACAGCATGACCCCTAAAAGTACACCTGTCAAATCCCTGCCATTCTCTCCTTCACAGGTATGTTATACAAAGGGCAATTTGCACAACAGTGCTCTTCTAGCTGTTGTATGTGTATATTATCAAGTACTCTGCCAAATTTTGCATTGTGTGTGTTTTATTTTGTCTTTTAAATCTCTGTACTTCACTGCTTTTGTTTTCCATACCACCCAGATAAGTTTCTCATATTACATATTTCTTCATTTCTTGCTTACAATTTTCTTTTACAAGATATGACGAGTCCACAGATTTCATCCTTATGGGATTACGCCTCCTGGTCAGCAGGAGGAGGCAAAGAGCACCACTGCAGAGCTGTGTATATAGCTCCTCCCTTCTCTCCCACTCCAGTCATTCTCTTTGCCTGTGTTAGTGATAGGAATAGGTAAAGTGAGGTGTTAGTTTAGATTCTTCAATGAAGTGTTTATTATTTTTAAATGGTGCCAGTGTGTACTATTTTTTTTCTCAGGGTACAGTTTTAGGGTCTGTGCAGATTACATCTGTCCTCTGACTTTCAATGGGGGCTGCCCTGATGTATATGGTCTTAGCAAGTTTATCTAAGACCCAGTTGTTCCCACAGATTCTGAGAGGAGATGAAGGACCTCTTGCAGTGTGGGAAGAGTCATGTTACTCAACATGGAGGTATGTGCAGTCTTTTTTGTTTTTCTGTGACACTTGGTACCTCAAAGGACTGTCTCTCTCTCTCTCTCTCTCTCTCTCTCTCTCTCTCTAAGCTGGCCTATGCCCTATGTATCTAGCTTGTGTAATAGACCTCTAACGGGGTATACAGAGATGCTATCATTATGGGATAATGATTGATATGGGGTGCGGTTGAAGGGTATGTTTCACCTTTATTAAACCTTTTAATGTGTGGGCTGACGCTGGGGTTGCGTAGTGAATTCCGGTCACATAGATACTGCATATGCTTGCGGCATGACTGCAGGGGAACTGGCTTCATGTGTGGCACTGTTTTTTTGGAGTTCAATACTCCGGTGGCTCCATTGTTGTTTTTTATTACAAAGGTTCTGGGCCGCGCGGGAGTTCCGCTTTGACACGTCCACGATGGGCGGGGCGTTTTTCACGCGCGAACAGACGCAGCGCAGTGCCTAGCTGGGAGTTGGTCGGACGACTCCGGGGTCTTCTGTCTGTACCGCATGGGTAGTGGAACTCAGGCGGTCTAGATGCTTGCTGCATGAGTACCGTTTGTTGTCTCAGTGTGAGAGGGCAGGTAAGCGCTGCAGCAGAGCTGTGGCGAGGTTTAAAACTGAAGTTTTTATTTTGAAGGTGCAGTTTGTTAAACAAGGTTAATCTGACTACTAATGGGATACGAATAATTTCAATCTTATTGCAAGCCACAATTAGTGTTTTCTTTAGCCGCACAAGGGTGCTGCGCAAAAGCTTTTTTCATATTTTCTTAAAGGCACAGTAGTTTTATTAACTAAACAACTAGATTGTGCATAAGGAGTGTTTCTATGCTAAATTGTGCATACAAAGTGTTTGAGGTAACTGTCTACAGTTTCTGTTTTTTACTATGAATGACCTTGAAGCCAGTACTTGTTCTATGTGTTTAAATACCATTGTGGAACCCCCGCTTACTTTTTGTCCCTCGTGCACTGAGGGCACTGCAATGTAAAAAAACTAATTTTTCTTAATAAAGATATAGCGCAGGGTGCTTCTCAGACTGATGAGACTCACGGTATGCCATTTCTTTCTCCTCAAGCAACGCCATGTTCTTCAACAGCGTCCACTTCATTTACTCTGCAGGATATGGCTGCAGTTATGTCATCCACCCTTACAGAAGTGTTATCCAAGTTGCCAGTATTACAGGGCAAACGTAGCAGGACAGACGCCACTTTGGTTCCTGCGACTTCTGATACTTTGATGGCAATCTCCGATGTGCTTTCCAAGGGATCTGATTTGGGGGGTATGGAGTTTTTATCTGAGGGGGAGCTTTCCGACTCAGGGAGTGCGTTGCCTCAGATGGACTTAGACGTCATGTCCTTCAGATTTAAGCTTGAACACCTCCGCCTGTTACTTCGGGAGGTTTTAGCAACTCTGGATGACTGTGACTCTATTGTGGTACCACCAAAGAAATTGTGTAAGAAGGACAAATACTTAGAGGTTCCTTCTTATTCTGATGTGTTTCCAGTTCCTAAGAGAATTTCGGAAATTGTTACGCGGGAATGGGAAAGACCGGGTATCCCGTTCTCGCCTAATAATTTTTAAGAAAATGTATCCTATAGCTGACACTGTTCGGGATTCTTGGCAAACAGTCCCTAAGGTGGAGGGAGCTATATCTACACTGGCTAAGCGTACAACTATTCCTATTGAGGACAGTTGTGCTTTCAAAGATCCTATGGATAAAAAGTTGGAGTGTCTTCTAAAAAAGCTATTTATTCATCAGGGTTTTCTATTACAACCAACGTCTTGTATTGTACCAGTTACATCTGCGGCTGCCTTTTGGTTTGACGCCTTAGACAAGTCTCTTAAGACAGACTCCTTTAGAGGAAATACTAGATAGAATTAAGGCCCTTAAGCTGGCTAATTCTTTTATTACGGATGCCGCCTTTCAGATCGCCAAGCTGGCGGCTAAGAATGCAGGATTTGCCATTTTAGCGCGTAGAGCTTTATGGTTAAAATCTTGGTCTGCTGATGTGTCCTCTAAGTCAAAGCTTTTGGCTATTAGTTTCAAAGGAAAGACCCTATTCGGGCCTGACTTGAAAGAAATCATTTCTGACATTACGGGAGGTAAGGGTCATCTCCTACCTCAGGATAAAGCAGCTAAACAAAGGGGTAAACAGAATAATTTTCGTTCCTTCCGAACTTTCAAGGGAGTCCCCTCTTCTTCCGCTAAACAGGAAGGGAATTTTGCACAAGCCAAGTCCATCTGGAGACCCAATCAGGCTCCAGCAGAGACCCTAGAACCTTTGTGAAGATCCTGGGTGCTGTGGCCAGTCCGAAAGGAAGAGCCACAAACTGAAAATGTTTGTCCAGGAAGGCAAACCTTAGGAACTGGTGATGATCTCTGTGGATAGGAATATGCAGATATGCATCCTTTAAGTCCACGGTAGTCATATCTTGACCCTCCTGGATCAATGGAAGAATAGTCCGAATGGTCTCCGTTTTGAAAGATGGAACTCTGTGAAACTTGTTTAGCCTTTTGAGGTCTAAAATGGGTCGGAACGTTCCCTCTTTTTTGGGAACTACAAAGAGATTTGAGTAAAACCCCTGTCCCTGCTCCTGCATTGGAACGGGACAGATTACTCCCATAGTGGAGAGGTCTCTTACACAACGTAAGAACGCCTCTCTCTTTATCTGGTCTACAGAAACCTTGGAAAAGAATTTCTGAACTCCAGCTGATACCCCTGAGACACGATTTCCAGTGTCCAGGGATCCTGAATGTCTCTAATCCAAGCCTGGACAAAGAAAGAAAGTCTGCCCCCTACTAGATCCGGTCCTGGATCGGGGGGCCGTCCCTTCATGCTGTCTTGGGAGCAGCAACAGGCTTTTTGGGTTGTTTACCCTTGTTTCGGTTCTCAGACCGTGGAGCATTGCAGTGGCGCCTTATCTGGACGATATTCTGATCCAGGCGTCGTATCAGCTGACAAGAACTCCTACAGATATGGTTCTGTCCTTTCTAAGGACTCACGGGTGGAAGGTGAATCTAGAAAACAGTTCACTAATTCCACAGACAAGGGTTCCTTTCCTGGGAACTCTAATAGATTCTATATCCATGAAAATTTTCTTGACGGAGGTCAGAAAGTTAAAGATTCTGAATACATGCAGAGCCCTTCAGTCCAATCCTCGGCCATCAGTGGCTCAGTGCATGGAGTTAATTGGATTGATGGTGGTGGCAATGGACATCATTCATTCAGTTTCCTCGTTTTCATCTCAGACCACTACAGCTGAGCATGCTCAGGCAGTGGAATGGAGATTATGCAAATTTGTCTTCTCAGATAGATCTAGATCAGGAGACAAGAGACTCTTCTTTGGTGGTTGTTGCCGGATCATCTGTCCCAAGGGACGTGCTTCCGCAGACCCTCGTGGGTGATGGTGACAACGGACGCCAGTCTACTAGGTTGGGGTGCAGTCTGCGGGCTCAAGGTGTGTGGACTCGGTCGGAGTCTCTACTTCCCATCAATATTCTGGAATTGAGAGCGATATTCAATGCGCTTCAGGCTTGGCCTCAGTTGTCTGCTGCCAAATTCATCCGTTTTCAGTCGGTCAACATCATGACTCTGGCTTACATCAATCATCAGGGAGGAACAAGGAGTTCCTTAGCGATGACAGAAGTATCCAAAATAATTTGGTGGGCGGAGGCTCACTCTTGTTATCTGTCAGCAATATACATCCCAGGAGTGGACAACTGGGAAGCGGATTTTTTGAGCAGACAGACGTTTCAACCGGGGGAATGGGAACTCCATCCGGAGGTCTTTGCCAACCTGATTCTCAGATGGGGCAGACCGGAGCTGGATCTTATGGCATCTCGTCGGAATGCCAAGCTTCCGTGATACGGATGCAGGTCCAGGGATCCTCAGGCCGAACTGATAGATGCCTTGGCAGTGCCTTGGTCGTTAAACCCAGCTTATGTGTTTCCACTGTTTGCTCTCCTCCCCCGAGTGATCGTAAGGATCAAACAGGAGAGGGCTTCAGTGATTCTCATCGCTCCTGCGTGGCCTCACAGGACTTGGTATGCCGATCTGGTGGACATGTCCTCTCTGCTGCCGTGGAAGCTTCCATTGATGCAGGACCTTCTCATTCAGGGACCCTTCCATCATCCAAATCTAATTTCTCTGCAGCTAACTGCTTGGAGATTGTACACTTGATTTTATCTAAGCTAGGGTTTTCTGATGCGGTCATTGATACCTTGATTCAGGCACGTAGGCCTGTTACTAGAAAAATTTACCATAAGATATGGCATAAAATATCTTTCTCCTGTTAAGTGTGGTCAGTCCACGGGTCATCATTACTTCTGGGATATTATCTCCTCCCCTACAGGAAGTGCAAGAGGATTCACCCAGCAGAGCTGCTATATAGCTCCTCCCCTCTACGTCACCTCCAGTCATTCTCTTGCACCCAACGAATAGATAGGATGTGTGAGAGGACTGTGGTGATTTAATTAGTTTATTACCTTCAATCAAAAGTTTGTTATTTTATAATAGCACCGGAGTGTGTTATTCATTCTCTGGTAGAATTTGAAGAAGAATCTACCTGAGTTTTTTTCTATGATTTTAGCCGGAGTAGTTAAGATCATATTGCTGTTTCTCGGCCATCTGAGGAGAGGTAAACTTCAGATCAGGGGACAGCGGGCAGATTAATCTGCAAAGAGGTATGTAGCAGTTTGTTATTTTCTGACATGGAATTGATGAGAAAATCCTGCCATACCGTTATAATGTAAACTCAGCCTTAAATGCAGTAGATGTAGCTGGTATCAGGCTGTCATGTATGTATATTTTACACTTCAGTATTCTGGGGGATGGTACTTCACTGGATTTATACTGTATGCATAGACTTAACCTAAATTGCAGGGACTTGCAATAGGTTTTAAATAACAATTTATTGAGGTTAAACGTTTTTTTGCTGGCATGTAAAAACGTTTATTTCTCTGCGGTACTGGGTGAAAAAATGTTTTGGGCACTATTTTTTCCACTTGGCAATAGTTTTGTTTAATTTAAAGCAGTTCACTGATCTCTCTCACTGTTATGTGTGAGGGGGAGGGGCCATTTTTGGCGCTTTTACTACGCATCAAAAAACTCAGAGGTTCATTTTCTTCCTGCATGATCCGGTTCATCTCTACAGAACTCAGGGATCTCCAAAGCCTTTTTTGAGGGAGGTAATCATCACAGCAGAGCTGTGAAGAGTGTAGTTGACTGTGATAAAAAACGTTTGTTTGTGTATTTTTTCTGCTGCCAGGGTTAGTTATCCTTGCTAATGGGAACAATCCTTTGCTAAAATTGTTTACTTCTTACAAAGATTTGATGCTATAACTTAATTATTTTCAACTGTCATAATTTTTTCTGTGCTTCTTATAGGCACAGTTCGTTTTCATATTATTGTAAATTACTTAAAAAAGCATTTCCAAGTTGCTAGTTAATTGCTAGTGTGTTAAAACATGTCTGATTCAGAGGAAGATACATGTGCTATATGTGCTAATGCCAAAGTGGAGCCCAATAGAAATTTATGTACTAACTGTATTGATGCTACTTTAAATAAAAGTCAATCTGTACAAATTGAACATATTTCACCAGACAACGAGGGGAGAGTTATGCCGACTAACTCGCCTCACGTGTCAGTACCTACATCTCCCGCTCGGGAGGTGCGTGATATTGTAGCGCCGAGTACATCTGGGCGGCCATTTCAAATCACATTACAGGATATGGCTACTGTTATGACTGAAGTTTTGGCTAAATTACCAGAACTTAGAGGCAAGCGTGATCACTCTGGGGTTAGAACAGAGTGCGCTGATAATATTAGGGCCATGTCAGACACTGCGTCACAGGCGGCAGAACATGAGGACGGAGAACTTCATTCTGTGGGTGACGGTTCTGATCCAAATAGATTGGATTCAGATATTTCAAATTTTAAATTTAAGCTGGAAAACCTCCGTGTATTACTAGGGGAGGTGTTAGCGGCTCTGAATGATTGTAACACAGTTGCAATACCAGAGAAAATGTGTAGGTTGGATAAATATTTTGCGGTACCGGCGAGTACTGATGTTTTTCCTATACCTAAGAGACTTACTGAAATTGTTACGAAGGAGTGGGATAGGCCCGGTGTACCGTTCTCACCCCCTCCGATATTTAGAAAAATGTTTCCAATAGACGCCACCACACGGGACTTATGGCAAACGGTCCCTAAGGTGGAGGGAGCAGTTTCTACTTTAGCTAAGCGTACCACTATCCCGGTGGAGGATAGCTGTGCCTTTTCAGATCCAATGGATAAAAAATTAGAGGGTTACCTTAAGAAAATGTTTGTTCAACAAGGTTTTATATTGCAACCTCTTGCATGTATTGCGCCTGTCACGGCTGCAGCAGCATTTTGGTTTGAGTCTCTGGAAGAGACACTTCAATCATCTACACTAGATGAGATTACAGACAAACTTAAAGCCCTTAAGTTAGCTAACTCATTTATTTCAGATGCCGTAGTACATTTAACTAAACTTACGGCTAAGAATTCCGGATTTGCCATTCAGGCACGCAGAGCACTGTGGCTAAAATCCTGGTCAGCTGATGTTACTTCTAAATCTAAATTGCTTAATATACCTTTCAAAGGGCAAACCTTGTTCGGGCCCGGGTTGAAGGAGATTATCGCTGACATTACAGGAGGTAAAGGCCATGCCCTGCCTCAGGACAAAGCCAAACCTAGGGCTAGACAGTCTAATTTTCGTTCCTTTCGTAATTTCAAAGCAGGAACAGCATCAACCTCCTCTGCACCAAAACAGGAAGGAGCTGTTGCTCGCTACAGACAAGGCTGGAAACCTAACCAGTCCTGGAGCAAGGGCAAGCAGGCCAGGAAACCTGCTGCTACCCCTAAGACAGCATGAATCGAGGGCCCCCGATCCGGGACCGGATCTAGTAGGGGGCAGACTTTCTCTCTTCGCCCAGGCTTGGGCAAGAGATGTTCAGGATCCCTGGGCGTTAGAGATCATATCTCAGGGATACCTTCTGGACTTCAAATCCTCTCCCCCAAGAGGGAGATTTCATCTGTCAAGGTTATCAACAAACCAAATAAAGAAAGCAGCGTTCCTACGCTGCGTACAAGATCTTTTATTAATGGGAGTGATCCATCCAGTTCCGCGGTCGGAACAAGGACAAGGGTTTTACTCAAATCTGTTTGTAGTTCCCAAAAAAGAGGGAACTTTCAGGCCAATCTTGGATTTAAAGATCCTAAACAAATTCCTAAGAGTTCCATCGTTCAAGATGGAAACGATTCGAACAATTTTGCCCATGATCCAAGAGGGTCAGTACATGACCACAGTGGATTTAAAGGATGCTTACCTTCACATACCGATTCACAGAAATCATTACCGGTATCTAAGGTTTGCCTTTCTAGACAGGTATTACCAGTTTGTAGCTCTTCCATTCGGACTGGCTACGGCTCCAAGAATCTTCACAAAAGTTCTGGGTACTCTTCTGGCGGTACTAAGACCGCGAGGAATTTCGGTAGCTCCGTACCTAGACGACATTCTGATACAAGCTTCAAGCTTTCAAACTGCCAAGTCTCATACAGAGTTAGTACTGGCATTTCTAAGGTCGCATGGATGGAAGGTGAACGAAAAAAAGAGTTCTCTCTTTCCACTCACAAGAGTTCCCTTCTTGGGGACTCTGATAGATTCTGTAGAAATGAAGATTTACCTGACAGAAGACATGTTAACAAAGCTTCAAAATGCATGCCGTGTCCTTCATTCCATTCAACACCCGTCAGTAGCTCAATGCATGGAGGTGATCGGCTTAATGGTAGCGGCAATGGACGTAGTACCTTTTGCACGCCTACATCTCAGACCGCTGCAATTGTGCATGCTAAGTCAGTGGAATGGGGATTACTCAGATTTGTCCCCCACTCTGAATCTGAATCAAGAGACCAGAAACTCTCTTCTATGGTGGCTTTATCGGCCACACCTGTCCAGGGGGATGCCATTCAGCAGGCCAGACTGGACAATTATAACAACAGACGCCAGCCTACTAGGTTGGGGCGCTGTCTGGAATTCTCTGAAGGCTCAGGGACTATGGAATCAGGAGGAGAGTCTCCTTCCAATAAACATTCTGGAATTGAGAGCAGTTCTCAATGCCCTTCTGGCTTGGCCCCAGTTAACAACTCGGGGGTTCATCAGGTTTCAGTCGGACAACATCACGACTGTAGCTTACATCAACCATCAGGGAGGGACAAGAAGCTCCCTAGCAATGATGGAAGTATCAAAGATAATTCGCTGGGCAGAGTCTCACTCTTGCCACCTGTCTGCAATCCACATCCCGGGAGTGGAGAACTGGGAGGCGGATTTCTTAAGTCGTCAGACTTTTCATCCGGGGGAGTGGGAACTTCATCCGGAGGTCTTTGCCCAGATACTTCGACGTTGGGGCAAACCAGAGATAGATCTCATGGCGTCTCGTCAGAACGCCAAGCTTCCTCGCTACGGGTCCAGATCCAGGGATCCAGGAGCGGTTCTGATAGATGCTTTGACAGCACCTTGGACCTTCGGGATGGCTTATGTGTTTCCACCCTTCCCGATGCTTCCTCGATTGATTGCCAGAATCAAACAGGAGAGAGCATCAGTGATTCTAATAGCACCTGCATGGCCACGCAGGACTTGGTATGCAGATCTAGTGGACATGTCATCCTGTCCGCCTTGGTCTCTACCTCTGAAACAGGACCTTCTGATCCAGGGTCCATTCAAACATCAAAATCTAACTTCTCTGAAGCTGACTGCTTGGAAATTGAACGCTTGATCTTATCAAAACGTGGGTTTTCTGAGCCAGTTATTGATACCTTAATACAGGCTAGGAAGCCTGTTACCAGAAGGATTTACCATAAAATATGGCGTAAATACTTATATTGGTGCGAATCCAAGAGTTACTCATGGAGTAAGGTTAGGATTCAAAGGATATTGTCTTTTCTACAAGAAGGTTTAGAAAAGGGGTTATCCGCTAGTTCTTTAAAGGGACAGATTTCAGCTCTGTCCATTCTTTTACACAAACGTCTGTCAGAAGTTCCGGACGTTCAAGCTTTTTGTCAGGCTTTAGCTAGGATCAAGCCTGTGTTTAAAACTGTTGCTCCGCCATGGAGTTTGAACTTAGTTCTTAATGTTTTACAGGTTGTTCCGTTTGAACCCCTTCATTCCATTGATATCAAGTTGTTATCTTGGAAAGTTCTGTTTTTAATGGCTATTTCCTCGGCTCGAAGAGTCTCTGAGTTATCTGCCTTACATTGTGATTCTCCTTATCTGATTTTTCACTCAGACAAGGTAGTTCTGCGTACTAAACCTGGGTTCCTACCTAAGGTGGTCACTAACAGGAATATCAATCAAGAGATTGTTGTTCCATCCTTGTGTCCTAATCCTTCCTCGAAGAAGGAACGTCTGCTACACAATCTAGATGTAGTCCGTGCCCTGAAATTTTATCTACAGGCAACTAAGGAGTTTCGTCAAACGTCTTCCCTGTTTGTCGTTTATTCTGGCCAGAGGAGAGGTCAAAAAGCTTCGGCTACCTCTCTCTCGTTTTGGCTTCGTAGCATAATACGATTAGCCTATGAGACTGCTGGACAGCAGCCTCCTGAAAGAATTACAGCTCATTCTACTAGAGCTGTGGCTTCCACTTGGGCCTTTAAGAATGAGGCTTCTGTTGAACAGATTTGCAAGGCTGCAACTTGGTCTTCTCTTCATACTTTTTCCAAATTTTACAAATTTGACACTTTTGCTTCTTCGGAGGCTGTTTTTGGGAGAAAGGTTCTTCAGGCAGTGGTTCCCTCCGTATAAAGAGCCTGCCTGTCCCTCCCGTCATCCGTGTACTTTTGCTTTGGTATTGGTATCCCAGAAGTAATGATGACCCGTGGACTGACCACACTTAACAGGAGAAAACAAAATTTATGCTTACCTGATAAATTCATTTCTCCTGTAGTGTGGTCAGTCCACGGCCCGCCCTGTTTTTTATGGCAGGCTAAAAATTTTTTTGGATTATACTCCAGTCACCACTACACCCTTGGGCTTCTCCTTTCTCGTTGGTCCTTTGGTCGAATGACTGGAGGTGACGTAGAGGGGAGGAGCTATATAGCAGCTCTGCTGGGTGAATCCTCTTGCACTTCCTGTAGGGGAGGAGATAATATCCCAGAAGTAATGATGACCCGTGGACTGACCACACTACAGGAGAAATGAATTTATCAGGTAAGCATAAATTTTGTTTTATTGGTGTGAATCCAAGGGCTACTCATGGAGTAAGGTTAGGATGCCTAGGATTTTATCTTTTCTCCAAGAGGGATTGGAGAAAAAGGGTTGTCAGCAAGTTCCTTAAAGGGACAGATTTCTGCTTTGTCTATTTTGCTGCACAAACATCTATCAGATGTTCAATCTTTTTGTCAGGCTCTGACTCAGGCCTGTGTTTAGACCAATTGCTCCTCCTTGGAGTTTGAATTTAGTTCTTAATGTTCTTCAAGGGGTTCCGTTTGAACCATAGATATTAAGTTGTTATCTTGGAAAGTTTTATTTTTGGTTGCCATTTCTTCTGCTCGCAGAATTTCTGAGATTTCAGCTTTACAATGCAATTCTCCTTATCTTATTTTCCATTCTGATATGGTGGTTTTACGTACCAAACCTGGTTTCCTTCCTAAGGTTATTTCTAATAAGAATTTTAATCTGGAAATTGTTGTTCCTTGTCCTAATCCTAAGAAGGAGCGTCTGTTACATAACTTTGACGTGGTTCGTGCCCTAAAGTTTTACTTGCAGGCGACTATAGAATTTCGTCAATCATCTTCATTTGTTGTTTTTTCTGGAAGACGTAGGAGCCAGAAAGCTACCTCTTTCTTTTTGGCTGAAGAGTATCATCCGTTTGGCATATGAGACTGCTGGACAGCAGCCTCCTGAAAGAATTACGGATCATTCTACTAGGGCTGTGGCTTCCTCATGGGCATTTAAAAACGATGCTTCTGTTGAACAGATTTGCAAGGCTGCAACTTGGTCGTCTCTTCACACTTTTTTTCAAAATTTTACAAATTTGATACTTTTTCCTCATCCGAGGCTGTTTAGGTTCCTGTCTTGTCCCTCCGTCCCTGCTTTGGTATTGTATCCCATAAGTAAGGATGAAATCCGTGGACTCGTCCTATCGTTTAAAAGAAAAGGAAATTTATGCTTACCTGATAAATTTATTTCTTTTACGATATGACGAGTCCACGGCCCACCCTGTTATTTCTAAGACAGGTATTTATTTTTGTTAAACTTTAGTCACCTCTGCACCTTGGCTTTTCTTTTCTCTTCCTAACTTCGGTCGAATGGGAGGGAAGGGAGGCTCTATATATACAGCTCTGCTGTGGTGCTCTTTGCCGCCTCCTGCTGACCAGGAGGCGTAATCCCATAAAGATGAAATCCGTGGACTCGTCATATCGTAAAAGAAATACATTTCTCAGGTAAGCATAAATTTCCTTATTTTTTATAAAAAAAAATTTTTTTTTCCTCAATACATATTTATTTTGTTTTCTTAACATTTTCTTAACATTTTCTTAAGTGTGTATTTTATAACTAGGAAACAACCTGTATTTATTCTTGTGATTTTGAATGTATGTTGGCTGTCCAATGAATCAGCTATTAGACAAAATGGACTGTGATCTCAATGAATGCAAATTGTATCCATTTGAGCATAATGATCACTTCAGGGATAAGAGAGAAGTGATCTATTCAGGAGCACTCTTTCTATAAATGTGCTGGAATTCATGTGTTCATTCTGTAGGCCTGGAGTCCTCTGTTACCACATTGTTTAACCCCTCAAGGACCAGGTCAAACTAAAACTTCCCCAAAAGACCAGAGCATTTTTAGCATTTTTGCTATCGCTACATTTAAACAAAAAATGGGACATTATTTTTATATATTTTAAAAAAAAAATAAAAAAAAAAATAAAAAAAAAAATTCAGGCCACCATTTCACTGCCAAATGCGATCAAATAATAAAAAAAAAATCTTAACTTTTCACAATCTTTTTAGGTTTCTCACTGAAATTATTTACTAACAGCTTGTGCAATCATGGCACAAATGGTTGTAAAAGCTTCTCTGGTATCCCCTTTGTTCAGAAATAGCAGACATGCATGGCTTTGCCATTGCTTTTTGGTAAATAGGCCGCCAATTGCAGCTGTACAGAAATACTTTTTCCTAGCAGTGAAGGGTTAATCAGGTCAGCATCGGTAACTCTGCCCATCTAGTTTTGCACTGCCCCACTTGTGGGGCAGGCAGAAATAGCACAATCTCACTATTTTTAGTGAGATCGCGGCAAAGAGAGGCCCAGGACAGCAGCGTAGTACAGGGTACACGGCGTGTCGTAAAGTGTTAAAGGTCCACTCAATACAGTAGAATTACATAATTAACAAGTACTTAATAAAGACAATGCAATAACAATCTGAATTTCAAATAAGCAATAGATTATTTTATTCCTTTTTTTTTTTTTTTCTTCCATTTTCCGGCCCCCCTGTATCATGTGACAAACATCAGCCAATCAGACTAGTATACGTATACCTTGTGAGCTTATGCACCTGCTCAGTAGGATCTTTCTCAAAGTGTGAATATAAAAAGAATCTGCAAAATTTGATCATGGAAATAAATTGGGAAGTGTCTTAAAACTGCATGTTCTTTCTAAACAATGTTTTTGACTTGAGTGTCCCTTTAATAAAATCAGTATTAACAATTAGTCAAGTATCTGCTAACATAACAAACCATTTACCTGCACGCTGTAATCAAACGTTTACATAAAAATGAAGGGTTTGTCCAGAGCATGAGAGTTCACCTGCCAGGTTAAGGCAAACCTCAGACAAGTCCTAATCTTACATATCAAAGTGATGCATTTAAAATCTGTTATACTTTCCATCCATACCTTTTTGGTTGTGTCTGCGACCTATAGAGAATATCTTTAATTAGAACTGGTGTTGGGTCACTTTAAAACTCTCCAAATTAACCCTTTTTAGTGCCCTACAAGTGTTCGTGTAAGTAATACTGGCTACATATTGTAAAGTGCAAAACAAAATTTATGCTTACCAAATAAATTTCTTTCCAGATACAGTGAGTCCACAGAATCAATTACTGTTGGGAATATCACTCCTGGCCAGCAGGAGGCTGCAAAGAGCACCACAGCAAAGCTGTTAAATGCCACTTCACTTCCCACATTTCCCAGTCATTCGACTGAAGGAAAATTGAAAGAGAGGAAATAACACAAGGTGTAAAGGTTCCTGAGGTTAAAGTTAAAAATAACTGTCTTAAAATAAAGGGCGGGCCGTGGACTCACCATATCCAGAAATAAATTTATCAGGTAAGCATAAATTTTGTTTTCTTTCCTAAGATACGGTGAGTCCACGGAATCATCAATTACTGTTGGGAACCAATACCCAAGCTAGAGGACACCAATGATTAGGGAAGGACAAGACGGGTAACCTAAACAGAAGGCACCAACGCTTGAAGAACCTTTCTCCCAAAAGAACCTCAGCTGAGGCAAAAGTATCAAATTGGTAAAATTTAGACAGGGTATGCAGAGAAGGCCAAGTTGCAGCCTTGCAAAACCGTTCCAGAGAAGCTTAATTAATGAAAACCCAAGAAAAAAAAACAGCCCTAGTGGAATGAGCTGTAATTCTCCCAGGAGACTGCTGCCCAGCAGTCTCATAAGCAAAACCAATAATACTTGACTGAGGCCAAGCCATAAGAGTATTGAAAATTGCTATCAACTTTAAGATTTTTAGAGGCGAGCAGACACTTCCGAGTCCATAATCGCTGTGCCTTAAACGAGACCCAGACTGCTTCCCAGCCCAGCAGGTAGGCGTCTGGTCACATCACCCAGGAATGTCTCTAGAAGCACGCACCCAGGAACAGATTCCTGAAACTTTTTTAAAAAAAAAGATTTATTGAAGACGAAGCAAACAATATAAACTAGTTACTGGAATCATACAAAAGAGGAAATCAGTATGAATGAGACTTTCTAGGGGAAGGTCACGTTACAAAGTTGTTTGTATTTCATTGTCATGCACTGTTCCTTAGCAAAGTTAAAAAAACAACATAAGCATTTTGCAATATTTGTTATCATTGGAAGGCATAAAAGTGTCAGCTATAGAGGAGTTGAAATGTGTAATGGGCAATAACAAGTAATCCTCTGATTAGCTGACTCCAAGCTTGTCTAATGCTTTTAGATTTGCAAGCTAATGAACCATTTGGTCTGAAGTGTTTGTGGGTGTAAGGGGGGTCCTGAGGGAGGTGAAATGTGGGCATGTTGGTTGTGATAATTGATTCAAATATTCTTTCCAAAGGAAGCAGATGGAATGATAGTCATTTTTACGTTTACTGTATGTGTATTGGTATTTTACCAGCTGGATGTATTAACTGATGCTCCTGAAACATTTTATAGAACACAGAAAGGGAAGGATGTCCATGGTTAACCATCAGACCAATTCCCTCCAAACATAGTCACTTAAAAGTGAAGGTAAAATAAACTGCAGCAAGATCCAAAATCCCAACCTTCTGGTTGCAAAATGGCTATTTACGGGACCACAAGAGCCTTGCTGTTGACCGGACAGAAGACTGCAGAGAGAGGAAAAGGAATAAATCCTTGATTATCTGACCTCTGTTAAATATATTCTCCTAGATAGAGAATCTATTAAGGTACCAAACTAATCACCCTTGTAGATGGAACAAGGGAACTCTTCTCCAGATTAATTTCCCATCCCTGGGCAAGTAAATTTGACAAGCTCTCTTGAAAGAGTTTGCTCGAAGTAAGGATGACACCTGAACCATATATTGTACAGAAAAACACCCTTGCAATACCCAAAGACCTAAAAGTCTGTCTAGGATGACAAACTTAGGAACTTGAAGATCCCCCAGATCAAGGGAATAATAAAACCTTCAGGTCTATGTTCGATATGAACAGGCCCCTTAAAAAAAAAAGAGAAAGGATACTACTTTGATGATCAGAGGTAATTACCTAGATCCCGTTCCCAAACTTGGACTGGACTATCACTCCCAGAGATGAAGATCCTGAACCCCGTTCAAGGAATGCCTCTCATCATACCTGGATTGCAAATACTCTAAAAAGAGAAATCTGCCCCTGGGAGGAAATCTTAGATTGGACTCAAAGGCATGACTGACCCTGCAGAAAGAGGAAAAATAAACTTTCTTTTAGTCTTACTCTCTTGACGTGAGGTAGGAAACCCTTTTTGTACCCTTAAAGTCAAAGGATAATTCTGCTAGACCAAGTCCAAACAAGGTCTCATCCTTAAAAGGATATGCCCGGAGCATGGATTTGGAGGAAACAAAGTATTGAACCTGCAACTGCAGAACTATAAAACCTAGGTTGTACCACTAAACCACAGGTAGGCTTCTCAGCTGCCTGAGAATTCAGCCACAATGCTAGTACAGCAAGTCTAATAAGACAAGACATTGCTCTAAAACAAATGAACAATCAAACCTCCAGCTTCTTATCCATGGATCCATAAAGGATCAGCTACCCTCTATAGGGATCAAAATTCTCTGAGCAGTTGTTGAAAAGTTCCCTTCTACTTAGGGCACCATGCATTTTAATGGGTTCTACAACAAGAAAATCCATTAAAGGACGGGAGACAGGGAGAAAGGTATTCCTAGCTTCTCCTACACCTGTGAATTTTCATAGCACGTCTCCAAACATTTCCCGCAAAGGAAGGAACATCATAGAAATGATCAAGTTTACAAAACTTCCAAGGGTTGGAAACGACATGGTTATCGATGTTGTTCAAATAGCTAAAACCTCCTTTAACAGTACACAAGGTTTGCAAGCATACATTTGAAGGAGATGACTTCAGCATCAGATGAAGGAATTACACTGTCCAAATCTGAGATTTCACTCTCAAACTACCTTCAATTCTTCCTCATCTGACCTAGGAGAGAGAAACACCTGCGTAGCAGAAACCTTACTCTGAACTTTAAATGTCCTCTTGCATTTTCCCTGTAGGCAAGGAAAAACTGATAAAGCTGCAGATACTGCAGAGAATACCAGGGCTGCAAAATCTGTAGGCAAATACACTTCTCCAGGAGATAACTGGGAACCGCAGGGCTCTGCACGTGACGCCATATAGGCTTGGGACGTATAAGGAGAAAGCTGTGGCATTGCCTAAACAGCATCATCCTAGTAGACTGGCTGAGACCGACTCTCCAGGATGGTATATGCTATAGCATACACAATATAAAGGATACAGTATATGGTGACCGGACCCGGTGAGACAGAAATGGCGCCGCATCTCCTTCTCAGTTCAAGAACCAAGGCGGTGAAACAGCGGCAGCAGCATAGGAATGAAGCACGAAAATATATTCAACATCGCGCTTCATTCTCTATGCAATAAACCACAAAAAAAATGGCTGAATAAAGGCACCCTCCTATAAGACTCTATAGAAAAAGGAAAGAGCCAGAAAAAACAAGTCTCACCCCAATAACGTGCGCAGTTAAACACCTCCTCCTCTTGAAGAGCGTGCACAAAAATGTTTCCCTGTATCCACAATATCGTTTATGCACTCTTGGAGAACTGTTCCAACATTTATAATGAATAAAGGAGACATTAACCCCTTAGGCACTGAGCCTAATTTCCATATAAAGGGGAGGAAAGTCCACTGCTTCATTCATCACTTGTGGGAATTAAGAACCTGGCCCGCAGGAGGAGGCAAAGACACCCCAGCCAAAGCTTAAATACCTCCCCAACTTCCCTCATCCCCCAGTCATTTGCCTTTCGTCACAGGAGGTTGGCAGAGAAGTGTCTGAAGATTCAGAGTAGTCTCTTATGGAAGGTAGTACTCTTTGCAATGGGACTGGAGTTTTAAGTAGTCCTGTCGGCCTCAGTGAGAGCATGGGTGAAAGTTAGAGACTGCAGATGCAGGGGGAGTTCTTCTGCGAAACCGTCCAGACTCATATTAACAACTCCTTAAGCAATCAGTGTTGAGGAGTTTTGCTGCCTGCTTTTCTTCTCAAGTCCATGTCAGGAGCAACGCTACTAACCTGTCACAATTGAAGGGCCGTGTTCCTGTTCCACTGCGTTGATTCTGGTAAGATAGTTTCAATATATATGTATGTGATAAGTCAGTGTGACCCTGTCTTCTTGCGTTATCTGTATAGAATCTAGGGTAATACCCTCGGTAGGGGGTTATGGAACAGGGGGGATTTTAATGTACATAATGTTTGTTTTTTACTGCACTTGTTTGAGATGAGGCTCTGTCAATGTGGAACAGTTTGAGGGAGATTGAGGTGGGCTTTTTGGTGTGTCTTTCTCTGTGCTGGGGCTGTCCTGCATGGCACTCCATGTAACAGACTGGGTGTGGCCTCAGTAACTTCCTCTTTCTCAACCTGTGTTCGGATGAGACGAAAGCTGTTTCTTACAATAAATTTCCCTTTGTTATAACACAGAAATTCTGTATTTTTGTATAATACCAGGTAAGGGTGCTAATGTCTTTAAACATATACAGATTTAAAGAACATGAAGAGACTGGTTCTTTACAAGAATACACTTGATAGCACTCAAGGTTTATGACTTATACAACTTAATAAATTGAGAGCATGAGAGTAAAGAACTTGTGTAACTAATTTAAAATATAACTTTTATTCAGTAACATATCAAATTAGGAAATGGTTTAAAACCACACTTAGGTTACCTTCTGTAATCAATTAAAGGTGTATATGTAGCATTTGTATCAGATCTGATTTACATTTGGAAAGTCTACAAGGGTTATAGTGGTATCACTGAAGTGTAGAATCTATGCAGATCTGCTGCAATTTGTGGGGATTAAGCAAATAGCGGTTTCAATATATACCTCACAAGGAAATGATATTCATGTGTAACATCATTTGAAAGACGGTGTCATAGTTTTAAATTAATACTGAAGAAAACTTCCACAAGTGTTCAGTTCTGTTCAATTGGTAGTTCAGTTAGAACACAGTGCATTACCAATGTATAATCCTAACTGAACTACCAATTGAACAGAACTGAACACTTGTGGAAGTTTTCTTCAGTATTAATTTAAAACTATGACAGTCTTTCAAATGATGTTACACATGAATATAATTTCCTTGTGAGGTATATATTGAAACCGCTATTTGCTTAATCCCCACAAATTGCAGCAGATCTGCATAGATTCTACACTTCAGTGATACCACTATAACCCTTGTAGACTTTCCAAATCTAAATCAGATCTGATACAAATGCTACATATACACCTTTAATTGATTACAGAAGGTAACCTAAGTGTGGTTTTAAACCATTTCCTAATTTTGTGTTACTGAATAAGTTATATTTTAAATTAGTTACACAAGTTCTATACTCTCATGCTGTCTCAATTTATTAAGTTGTAAAAGTCATAAACCTTGAGTGATATCAAGTGTATTCTTCTAAAGAACCAGTCTTTTTGTTCTTTAAATCTGTATATGTTTAAAAACATTAGCACCCTTACCTGGTATTATACAAAAATACAGAATTTCTGTGTTATAACAAAGGGAAACTTATTGGGGTTTTATTAACCTTTAAGTAGTGCCATTGGTCATCTCTCCTTCTTATGAAAGCTGTTTCTTGTAGTCCGGGTCATAGGAGGCGGTGAGTGCCCCGGCTATTGGGATATAAAGGTGCCATTTAATCTATAATCAAGTCCGTAATAAAGGCGCAAAAAAGCTAATGAACATTTCCTATTTAACCTAAGTCTAAGTTTAGGTGCAGTAAATCCGTTAGCAATCACTTATCCATTTAAATATGCCAATATTTTAGTTCCTCTTATTAAATGGTGCATTTCATGTGTCTGAATCTGTTGATGAAATGTTTTTCTCTAAAAATTACTAACACTATTTCTCCAACATAGGTGTGTCCGGTCCACGGCGTCATCCTTACTTGTGGGATATTCTCTTCCCCAACAGGAAATGGCAAAGAGCCCAGCAAAGCTGGTCACATGATCCCTCCTAGGCTCCGCCTACCCTAGTCATTCTCTTTGCCGTTGTACAGGCAACATCTCCACGGAGATGGCTTAGAGTTTTTTAGTGTTTAACTGTAGTTTTTATTATTCAATCAAGAGTTTGTTATTTTAAAATAGTGCTGGTATGTACTATTTACTCTGAAACAGAAAAGAGATGAAGATTTCTGTTTGTATGAGGAAAATGATTTTAGCAACCGTTACTAAAATCCATGGCTGTTCCACACAGGACTGTTGAGAGGAATTAACTTCAGTTGGGGGAACAGTGAGCAGTCTTTTGCTGCTTGAGGTATGACACATTCTAACAAGACGATGTAATGCTGGAAGCTGTCATTTTCCCTATGGGATCCGGTAAGCCATTTTTATTCACACAGTAAATAAGGGCTTCACAAGGGCTTATTAAGACTGTAGACATTTTCTGGGCTAAATCGATCATATTTACACATATTTAGCCTTGAGGAATCATTTAATCTGGGTATTTTTTGTAAAATAATATCGGCAGGCACTGTTTTAGACACTTTATTCTATTGGGGCTTTCCCTAATCATAGTCAGAGCCTCATTTTCGCGCCGGTATGGCGCACTTGTTTTTGAGAACAGCATGACATGCAGCTGCATGTGTGTGGAGCTCTGATACATAGAAAAGTCTTTCTGAAGGCATTATTTGGTATCGTATTCCCCTTTGGGCTTGGTTGGGTCTCAGCAAAGCAGATTCCAGGGACTGTAAAGGGGTTAAATATAAAAACGGCTCCGGTTCCGTTATTTTAAGGGTTAAAGCTTCCAAATTTGGTGTGCAATACTTTTAAGGCTTTAAGACACTGTGGTGAAATTTTGGTGAATTTTGAACAATTCCTTCATACTTTTTCGCAATTGCAGTAATAAAGTGTGTTCAGTTTAAAATTTAAAGTGACAGTAACGGTTTTATTTTAAAACGTTTTTTGTGCTTTGTTATCAAGTTTATGCCTGTTTAACATGTCTGAACTACCAGATAGATTGTGTTCTGACTGTGGGGAAGCCAAGGTTCCTTCTCATTTAAATAGATGTGATTTATGTCATAATAAATTTAGTAAAAATGATGCCCAAGATGATTCCTCAAGTGAGGGGAGTAAGCATGGTACTGCATCATCCCCTCCTTCGTCTACACCAGTTTTGCCCATACAGGAGGCCCCTAGTACATCTAGCGCGCCAATACTCCTTACTATGCAACAATTAACGGCTGTAATGGATAATTCTATCAAAAACATTTTAGCCAATATGCCCACTTATCAGCGAAAGCGCGACTGCTCTGTTTTAGAAAATACTGAAGAGCATGAGGCCGCTGATGATATTGTTTCTGAAGGGCCCCTACACCAGTCTGAGGGGGCCAGGGAGGTTTTGTCTGAGGGAGAAATTTCAGATTCAGGAAAAATTTCTCAACAAGCTGAACCTGATGTGATTACTTTTAAATTTAAGTTGGAACATCTCCGCGCTCTGCTTAAGGAGGTATTATCCAATTTGGATGATTGTGATTATCTGGTCATTCCAGAAACACTATGTAAAATGGACAAGTTCCTAGAGGCCCCGGGGCCCCCCGAAGCTTTTCCTATACTCAAGCGGGTGGCGTACATTGTTAATAAAGAATGGGACAGGCCCGGTGTACCTTTCGTACCTCCCCCCATATTTAAAAAATTGTTTCCTATAGTCGACCCCAGAAAGGACTTATGGCAGACAGTCCCCAAGGTCGAGGGGGCGGTTTCTACTCTAAACAAGCGCACCACTATACCCATAGAAGATAGTTGTGCTTTCCAAGATCCTATGGATAAAAAATTAGAAGGTTTGCTAAAAAAGATGTTTGTTCAGCAAGGTTACCTTCTACAACCAATTGCATGCATTGTCCCTGTCACTACAGCCGCGTGTTTCTGGTGCGATGAGCTAGAAAAGGCGATTATTAGTAATTCTTCTTCTTATGAGGAGATTATGGACAGAATTCGTGCTCTTAAATTGGCTAATTCTTTCACCCTAGACGCCACCTTGCAATTGGCTAGGTTAGCGGCGAAAAATTCTGGGTTTGCTATTGTGGCGCGCAGAGCGCTTTGGTTAAAATCTTGGTCAGCGGATGCGTCTTCCAAGAACAAATTGTTTGACATTCCTTTCAAGGGGAAAACACTGTTTGGCCCTGACTTGAAAGAGTTTATCTCTGATATCACTGGGGGCAAGGGCCACGCCCTTCCTCAGAATAGGTCTTTCAAGGCCAAAAATAAACCTAATTTTCGTCCCTTTCGCAGAAACGGACCAGCCCCAAGTGCTACGTCCTCTAAGCAGGAGGGTAATACTTTTCAAGCCAATCCAGCCTGGAGACCAAGGCAAGGCTGGAACAAAGGAAAGCAGGCCAAGAAACCTGCCACTGCTCCCAAGACAGCATGAGATGCGGGCCCCCGATCCGGGACCGGATTTGGTGGGGGGCAGACTCTCTCTCTTCACTCAGGCTTGGGCAAGAGATGTTCTGGATCCTTGGGCGCTAGAAATAGTCTTCCAAGGTTATCTTCTGGAAGTGATTCATCCTGTTCCATTAAAAGAACGAGGGATGGGGTTCTACTCCAATCTGTTCGTAGTTCCCAAAAAAGAGGGAACGTTCAGACCAATCTTAGATCTCAAGATCCTAAACAAGTTTCTCAAGGTTCCATCGTCCAAAATGGAAACCATTCGAACAATCCTTCCATCCAGAAAGGTCAATTCTTGACCACGGTGGATTTAAAGGATGCGTATCTACATATTCCTGTCCACAAGGAACATCATCGGTTCCTAAGGTTCGCATTCCTGGACAAGCATTACCAGTTCGTGGCGCTTCCTTTCGGATTAGCCACTGTTCCAAGGATTTTCACAAAGGTACTAGGGTCCCTTCTGGCGGTGCTAAGACCAAGGGGTATTGCTGTAGTACCTTACTTGGACGACATTCTGATTCAAGCGTCGTCCCTTCCTCAAGCAAAGGCTCACACGGACATAGTCCTGGCCTTTCTCAGATCTCACGGATGGTAAGTGAACGTGGAAAAGAGTTCTCTATCTCCGTCAACAAGGGTTCCCTTCTTGGGAACAATAATAGACTCCTTAGAAATGAGGATTTTTCTGACAGAGACCAGAAAAACAAAACTTCTAAACTCTTGTCGGATACTTCCTTCCGTTCCTCTTCCTTCCATAGCACAGTGCATGGAAGTGATAGGTTTGATGGTAGCGGCAATGGACATAGTTCCTTTTGCGCGCATTCATCTAAGACCATTTCAATTGTGTATGCTCAGTCAGTGGAATGGGGACTATACAGACTTGTCTCCGAAGATACAAGTAAATCAGAGGACCAGAGACTCACTCCGTTGGTGGCTGTCCCTGGACAACCTGTTGCTAGGGGTGACCTCCCGCAGACCAGAGTGGGTCATTGTCACGACCGACGCCAGTCTGATGGGCTGGGGCGCGGTCTGGGGATCCCTGAAAGCTCAGGGTCTTTGGTCTCGGGAAGAATCTCTTCTACCGATAAATATTCTGGAACTGAGAGCGATATTCAATGCTCTCAAGGATTGGCCTCAGCTAGCGAGGGCCAAGTTCATACGGTTTCAATCAGACAACATGACGACTGTTGCGTACATCAACCATCAGGGGGGAACAAGGAGTTCCCTGGCGATGGAAGAAGTGACCAAAATCATTCAATGGGCGGAGACTCGCTCCTGCCACCTGTCTGCAATCCACATCCCAGGAGTGGAAACTTGGGAAGCGGATTTTCTGATTCGTCAGACATTGCATCCGGGGGTGTGGGAACTCCATCCGGAAATCTTTGCCCAAATTACTCAACTGTGGGGCATTCCAGACATGGATCTGATGGCCTCTCGTCAGAACTTCAAGGTTCCTTGCTACGGGTCCAGATCCAGGGATCCCAAGGCGACTCTAGTAGATGCACTAGTAGCACCTTGGACCTTCAACCTAGCTTATGTATTCCCGCCGTTTCCTCTCATCCCCAGGCTGGTAGCCAGGATCAATCAGGAGAGGGCGTAGGTGATCTTGATAGCTCCTGCGTAACCACGCAGGACTTGGTAGGCAGATCTGGTGAATATGTCATCGGCTTCACCATGGAAGCTACCTTTGAGACGAGACCTTCTTGTTCAAGGTCCGTTCGAACATCCGAATCTGGTCCTACTCCAGCTGACTGCTTGGAGATTGAACGCTTGATCTTATCAAAGCGAGGGTTCTCAGATTCTGTTATTGATACTCTTGTTCAGGCCAGAAAGCCTGTAACTAGAAAAATTTACCACAAAATATGGAAAAAATATATCTGTTGGTGTGAATCTAAAGGATTCCCTTGGGACAAGGTAAAGATTCCTAGGATTCTATCCTTTCTTCAAGAAGGATTGGAGAAAGGATTATCTGCAAGTTCCTTGAAGGGACAGATTTCTGCCTTGTCTGTGTTACTTCACAAAGAGCTGGCAGCTGTGCCAGATGTTCAAGCCTTTGTTCAGGCTCTGGTTAGAATCAAGCCTGTTTACAAACCTTTGACTCCTCCTTGGAGTCTCAACTTAGTTCTTTCAGTTCTTCAGGGGGTTCCGTTTGAACCCTTACATTCCGTTGATATTAAGTTATTATCTTGGAAAGTTTTGTTTTTGGCTGCAATTTCTTCCGCTAGAAGAGTTTCAGAATTATCTGCTCTGCAGTGTTCTCCTCCTTATCTGGTGTTCCATGCAGATAAGGTGGTTTTACGTACTAAACCTGGTTTTCTTCCAAAAGTTGTTTCTAACAAAAACATTAACCAGGAGATAGTCGTGCCTTCTTTGGGTCCGAAACCAGTTTCGAAGAAGGAACGTTTGTTGCACAATTTGGATGTTGTTCGCGCTCTAAAATTCTATTTAGATGCTACAAAGGATTTTAGACAAACATCTTCCTTGTTTGTTGTTTATTCTGGTAACAGGAGAGGTCAAAAAGCAACTTCTACCTCTCTCTCTTTTTGGATTAAAAGCATCATCAGATTGGCTTACGAGACTGCCGGACGGCAGCCTCCTGAAAGAATCACAGCTCATTCCACTAGGGCTGTGGCTTCCACATGGGCCTTCAAGAACGAGGCTTCTGTTGATCAGATATGTAGGGCAGCGACTTGGTCTTCACTGCACACTTTTACCAAATTTTACAAGTTTGATACTTTTGCTTCTTCTGAGGCTATTTTTGGGAGAAAGGTTTTGCAAGCCGTGGTGCCTTCCATTTAGGTGACCTGATTTGCTCCCTCCCTTCATCCGTGTCCTAAAGCTTTGGTATTGGTTCCCACAAGTAAGGATGACGCCGTGGACCGGACACACCTATGTTGGAGAAAACAGAATTTATGTTTACCTGATAAATTACTTTCTCCAACGGTGTGTCCGGTCCACGGCCCGCCCTGGTTTTTTAATCAGGTCTGATGATTTATTTTCTTTAACTACAGTCACCACGGTATCATATGGTTTCTCCTATGCAAATATTCCTCCTTAACGTCGGTCGAATGACTGGGGTAGGCGGAGCCTAGGAGGGATCATGTGACCAGCTTTGCTGGGCTCTTTGCCATTTCCTGTTGGGGAAGAGAATATCCCACAAGTAAGGATGACGCCGTGGACCGGACACACCGTTGGAGAAAGTAATTTATCAGGTAAACATAAATTCTGTTTTTTCCAGTTATAATCCCTGTTTGAGGAAACAGGACTTATTTGTAATATCAATTTTTATCACTGATATCTGACCAGAAACTTTCTCCAACATAGGTGTGTCCGGTCCACGGCGTCATCCTTACTTGTGGGACACTCTCCTCCCCAACAGGAAATGGCAAAGAGCCCAGCAAAGCTGGTCACATGATCCCTCCTAGGCTCCGCCTACCCTAGTCATTCTCTTTGCCGTTGTACAGGCAACATCTCCACGGAGATGGCTTAGAGTTTTTTAGTGTTTAACTGTAGTTTTTATTATTCAATCAAGAGTTTGTTATTTTAAAATAGTGCTGGTATGTACTATTTACTCTGAAACAGAAAAGAGATGAAGATTTCTGTTTGTATGAGGAAAATGATTTTAGCACCGTAACTAAAATCCATGGCTGTTCCACACAGGACTGTTGAGAGCAATTAACTTCAGTTGGGGGAACAGTGTGCAGTCTCTTACTGCTTGAGGTATGACACATTCTAACAAGACGATGTAATGCTGGAAGCTGTCATTTTCCCTATGGGATCCGGTAAGCCATGTTTATTAAGATAGTAAATAAGGGCTTCACAAGGGCTTATTAAGACTGTAGACTTTTTCTGGGCTAAATCGATTCATTATTAACACATATTTAGCCTTGAGGAATCATTTAATCTGGGTATTTTGATAAGATTATATCGGCAGGCACTGTTTTAGACACCTTATTCTTTAGGGACTTTCCCTAATCATTGTCAGAGCCTCATTTTCGCGCCGGTATGGCGCACTTGTTTTTGAGAACAATGGCATGCAGCTGCATGTGTGTGGAGCTCTGATACATAGAAAAGTCTTTCTGAAGGCATCATTTGGTATCGTATTCCCCTTTGGGCTTGGTTGGGTCTCAGCAAAGCAGATTCCAGGGACTGTAAAGGGGTTAAATATAAAAACGGCTCCGGTTCCGTTATTTTAAGGGTTAAAGCTTCCAAATTTGGTGTGCAATACTTTTAAGGCTTTATGACACTGTGGTGAAATTTTGGTGAATTTTGAACAATTCCTTCATACTTTTTCGCAATTGCAGTAATAAAGTGTGTTTAGTTTAAAATTTAAAGTGACAGTAACGGTTTTATTTTAAAACGTTTTTTGTGCTTTGTTATCAAGTTTATGCCTGTTTAACATGTCTGAACTACCAGATAGATTGTGTTCTGACTGTGGGGAAACCAAGGTTCCTTCTCATTTAACTATATGTATTTTATGTCATAAAAAAATTTAGTAAAAATGATGCCCAAGATGATTCCTCAAGTGAGGGGAGTAAGCATGGTACTGCATCATCCCCTCCTTCGTCTACACCAGTCTTGCCCATACAGGAGGCCCCTAGTACATCTAGTGCGCCAATACTCCTTACTATGCAACATTTAACGGCTGTAATGGATAATTCTATCAAAAACATTTTAGCCAATATGCCCACTTATCAGCGAAAGCGCGACTGCTCTGTTTTAGAAAATTCTGTAGAGCATGAGAACGCTGATGATATGGTTTCTGAAGGGCCCCTACACCAGTCTGAGGGGGCCAGGGAGGTTTTGTCTGAGGGAGAAATTTCAGATTCAGGAAACATTTCTCAACAAGCTGAACCTGATGTGATTACTTTTAAATTTAAGTTGGAACATCTCCGCGCTCTGCTTAAGGAGGTGTTATCCAATTTGGATGATTGTGATTATCTGGTCATTCCAGAACCACTATGTAAAATGGAAAAGTTCTTAGAGGCCCCGGGGTCCCCCGAAGCTTTTCCTATATCCAAGCGGGTGGCGTACATTGTTAGTAAGAATGGGACAGGCCCGGTATACCTTTAGTACCTCCCCCCATATTTATAAAATTGTTTTCCTATAGTCGACCCCAGAAAGGACTGATGGCAGACAGTCCCCAAGGTCGAGGGGGCGGTTTCTACTCTACACAAGCGCGCCACTATACCCATAGAAGATAGTTGTGCTTTCCAAGATCCTATGGATAAAAAATTAGAAGGTCTGCTAAAGATGTTTGTTCAGCAAGGTTCCCTTCTACAACCAATTGCATGCATTGTCCCTGTCACTGCAGCCGCGTGTTTCTAGTTTTATGAGCTAGGAAAGGCGATTATTAGTAATTCTTCTTCTTATGAGGAGATTATGGACAGAATTCGTGCTCTTAAATTGGCTAATTCTTTCACCCTAGACGCCACCTTGCAATTGGCTAGGTTAGCGGCGAAAAAATTCTGGGTTTGCTATTGTGGCGCAGAGCGCTTTGGTTAAAATCTTGGGCAGCGGATGCGTCTTCCAAGAACAAATTGCTTGACATTCCTTTCAAGGGGAAAACACTCTTTGGCCCTGACTTGAAAGAGATTATCTCTGATATCACTGGGGGCAAGGGCCACGCCCTTCCTCAGGATAGGTCCTTTCAAGACCAAAAATAAACCTAAGTTTCGTCCCTTTCGCAGAAACGGATCAGCCCCAAGGGCTACGTCCTCTAAGCAGGAAGGTAATACTTCTCAAGCCAATCCAGCCTGGAGACCTATGCAAGGCTGGAACAAAGGAAAGCAGGCCAGGAAACCTGCCACTGCTACCAAGACAGCATGAAATGCGGGCCCCCGATCCGGGACCGGATCTGGTGGGGGGCAGACTCTCTCTCTTCGCTCAGGCTGGGGCAAGAGATGTTCTGGATCCTTGGGCGCTAGAAATAGTCTCCCAAGGTTATTCTCTGGAGTTCAAGGGGCTTCCTCCAAGGGGGAGGTTCCACAGGTCTCAGTTGTCTTCAGACCACATAAGAAGACAGGCATTCTTACATTGGGTAGAAGACCTGCTAAAAATGGGAGTGATTCATCCTGTTCCATTAGGAGAACAAGGGATGGGGTTCTACTCCAATCTGTTCATAGTTCCCAAAAAAGAGGGAACGTTCAGACCAATCTTAGATCTCAAGATCTTGAACAAGTTTCTCAAGGTTCCATCGTTCAAGATGGAAACCATTCGAACACTTCTTCCTTCCATCCAGGAAGGTCAATTCATGACCAAGGTGGATTTCAAGGATGCGTATCTACATATTCCTATCCACAAGGAACATCATCGGTTCCTAAGGTTTGCATTCCTGGACAAGCATTTCCAGTTCGTGGCGTTTTCTTTCGGATTAGCCACTGCTCCTAGGATTTTCTCATAGGTACTAGGGTCCCTTCTGGCGGTGCTAAGACCAAGGGGCATTGCTGTAGTACCTTACTTGGACGACATTCTGATTCGAGCGTCGTCCCTTCCTCAAGTAAAGGCTCACACGGACATTGTCCTGGCCTTTCTCAGATCTCACGGATGGAAAGTGAACGTGGAAAAGAGTTCTCTATCTCCGTCAACGAGGGTTCCCTTCTTGGGAACTATAATAGACTCCTTAGAAATGAGGATTTTTCTGACAGAAGCCAGAAAAACAAAACTTCTAGACTCTTGTCGGATACTTCATTCCGTTCCTCTTCCTTCCATAGCGCAGTGCATGGAAGTGATAGGTTTGATGGTAGCGGCAATGGACATAGTTCCTTTTGTGCGCATTCATCTAAGACCATTGCAACTGTTCATGCTCAGTCAGTGGAATGGGGACTATTCAGACTTGTCTCCGAAGATACAAGTAAATCAGAGGACCAGAGACTCATTCCGTTGGTGGCTGTCCCTGGACAACCTGTCACAAGGGATGACCTTCCGCAGACCAGAGTGGGTCATTGTCACGACCGACGCCAGTCTGATGGGCTGGGGCGCGGTCTGGGGATCCCTGAAAGCTCAGGGTCTTTGGTCTCGGGTAGAATCTCTTCTACCAATAAATATTCTGGAACTGAGAGCGATATTCAATGCTCTCAAAGCTTGGCCTCAGCTAGCGAGGGCCAAGTTCATACATCAACCATCAGGGGGGAACAAGGAGTTCCCTAGCGATGGAAGAAGTGACCAAAATCATTCTATGGGCGGAGTCTCACTCCTGCCACCTGTCTGCTATCCACATCCCAGGAGTGGAAAATTGGGAAGCGGATTTTCTGAGTCGTCAGACATTGCATCCGGGGGAGTGGGAACTCCATCCGGAAATCTTTGCCCAAGTCACTCAACCGTGGGGCATTCCAGACATGGATCTGATGGCCTCTCGTCAGAACTTCAGAGTTCCTTACTACGGGTACAGATCCAGGGATCCCAAGGCGGCTCTAGTGGATGCACTAGTAGCACCTTGGACCTTCAAACTAGCTTATGTGTTCCCGCCGTTTCCTCTCATCCCCAGGCTGGTAGCCAGGATCAATCAGGAGAGGGCGTCGGTGATTTTGATAGCTCCTGCGTGGCCACGCAGGACTTGGTATGCAGATCTGGTGAATATGTCATCGGCTCCACCATGGAAGCTACCTTTGAGACGAGACCTTCTTGTTCTAGGTCCGTTCGACCCACTCCAGCTGACTGCTTGGAGATTGAACGCTTGATCTTATCAAAGCGAGGGTTCTCAGATTCTGTTATTAATACTCTTGTTCAGGCCTGAAAGCCTGTAACCAGAAAAATTACCACATAATTTGGTATATCTGTTGGTGTGAATCTGCAGGATTCCCTTGGGACAAGGTTAAGATTCCTAAGAGTCTATCCTTCCTTCGAGAAGGATTGGAAAAAGGATTATCTGCAAGTTCCTTGATGGGACAGATTTCTGCCTTGTCTGTGTTACTTCACAAAAAGCTGGCAGCTGTGCCAGATGTTCTAGCCTTTGTTCAGGCTCTGGTTAGAATCAAGCCTGTTTACAAAATTTTGACTCCTCCTTGGAGTCTCAACCTAGTTCTTTCAGTTCTTCAGGGGGTTCCGTTTGAACCCTTACATTCCGTTGATATTAAGTTATTATCTTGGAAAGTTTTGTTTTTGGTTGCAATTTCTTCTGCTAGAAGAGTTTCAGAATTATCTGCTCTGCAGTGTTCTTCTCCTTATCTGGTGTTCCATGCAGATAAGGTGGTTTTGCGTACTAAACCTGGTTTTCTTCCAAAAGTTGTTTCTAACAAAATCATTAACCAGGAGATAGTTGTGCCTTCTTTGTGTCCTAATCCAGTTTCAAAGAAGGAACGTTTGTTGCACAACTTGGATGTAGTTCGTGCTCTCAAATTTTACTTAGCAGCTACTAAGGATTTCAGACAAACTTTGTCGTTGTTTGTTGTTTATTCTGGTAAACGGAGAGGTCAAAAAGCAACTTCTACCTCTCTCTCCTTCTGGATTAAAAGCATTATCCGATTGGCTTATGAGACTGCCGGACGGCAGCCTCCTGAAAGAATCACAGCTCACTCCACTAGGGCTGTGGCTTCCACATGGGCCTTCAAGAACGAGGCTTCTGTTGATCAGATATGTAAGGCAGCGACTTGGTCTTCACTGCACACTTTTTCTAAATTTTACAAATTTGATACTTTTGCTTCTTCTGAGGCTATTTTTGGGAGAAAGGTTTTGCAAGCCGTGGTGCCTTCCATTTAGGTGACCTGATTTACTCCCTCCCTTCATCCGTGTCCTAAAGCTTTGGTATTGGTTCCCACAAGTAAGGATGACGCCGTGGACCGGACACACCTATGTTGGAGAAAACAGAATTTATGTTTACCTGATAAATTAATTTCTCCAACGGTGTGTCCGGTCCACGGCCCGCCCTGGTTTTTTTAATCAGGTCTGATAATTTATTTTCTTTAACTACAGTCACCACGGTAACATATGGTTTCTCCTATGCAAATATTCCTCCTTAACGTCGGTCGAATGACTGGGGTAGGCGGAGCCTAGGAGGGATCATGTGACCAGCTTTGCTGGGCTCTTTGCCATTTCCTGTTGGGGAGGAGAGTGTCCCACAAGTAAGGATGACGCCGTGGACCGGACACACCGTTGGAGAAAGTAATTTATCAGGTAAACATAAATTCTGTTTTTAGAAGAAAGATTTGCAAAGGTATTTGTGTTGTAGTAAAATAATTTCAAATTAATAATCACCAGTAGGAGCCCCTGCAGCCATCAGACTTGACTTCCCCAATGTTATGGCAACAGTTGTAACAGTGCTCCAATTTACTCATAGAATGCATACAAAGAGTTATCCTAACACACAGTTAACAGGGCCCAGAGTCATATTGAAGATTTGATATGTTCACAACAATGTTGCCTGTACATAAATGTCTTAAATCAGGTGGTGTTGGAATTAGAGTGGCAGCTCTGACATTTATGTACAGGTGACATTGTTGTGAACCTATCAAATCTTCAATATGACTCAAGGGTTTGTCCAGCCCTGTGTGCATTAGTGGTCTAAGCCCTAAGGCTTAGATCACTAATGCACACAGATATCATGGGCATTAAAATGTTGGCATAAGCCCTGTTCTTGCACACTTTGCATTGCAGTTTCATAATCTGATTTGCCTTATTTTCCTCCATTTTTTTTCCCCCTGTGTTTTTTTGGAGGAAAATAGTTTAAATCAAATCTTGAAAATACATTGCAAAGTTTGTTTAAAAGAAAAATCACCGCTGTGATTTAAACCCCCCCCCCCAAAAAAAACCTTTGCAATGTACTTTATTTGATTTGCCTTATTTTTCTTACGATTTTTCTGTTTTTCCCCACTGCCCCAGAAATGCTAGAATGCATTGGCAGATATACATGAGCGCCAGTGATGCAGCAATCACTGTGTAGAATGTTTTATTCCATTGTTTCTAGGGCAGTGCAGAAACACAGGAAAAATTGAAGGAACATAATGCAAACCAAATCCTGAAAATACAATGCAAAGTTTGTTTGAAAAATAAAACAACCATTCACCATTGTGTTTGAAAAAACAAGCAATGTATTTTCATGATTTGATTTGCACAATTTTCCTCCAATTTTTTACTGTCCTAGAAAGGATGCAATGCAACATTCTACACAGTGACTGCAGGTGCTCATTCATTCTACACAGTGACTGCAGCTGTATATCTGGCAATGCATTCCAGAATTTCTGGGGCAACGAAAAACAAAGAAAAAATTGGAGGAAAATAGGGCAAATCAAATAATGAAGAAACATATTTGTGAATGTTTGTATATGGTTTGTATATATGTGTGTGTGTGTGTATATAGTTATAATATGCATACATAAACCATGAAAAATACCTTGCTCCTAGATTTTGAACATATTTGTCAAGCACTGATCTACAGTCATGGGTGGAAAGGGCCTTCTTACCTTAGGATTAGAAAAGCCAAACCTAAGGGATCTACTTTTAGTCCCTTTCGTGCAGACAAGCCTCAGCGCCAGCAGATTTCCTCAAAATCTGAGCAATCCAAGGGATCTTGGAAGCCAGCAAACTCTTGGCATAAGTCCAAGCAGAACAAGAAGTCGGCATGAAGGGGCGTCCTTGGGCCACGTAGGGGGCAGACTATCTTTTTGCGGGGGCCTGGGGGGGAGACGTTACAGACCCTTGGGTACTGGAGGTCGTTGCCCAGGGGTACAGGATAGGTTTCAAATCGTATCCGCCCAGAGGCAGGTTCCTCCTGTCAAACATCTCTTCAAAACCAGAGAAGAGAGACGCCTTCCTGGGATGTGAGGGATCGCTCATCTCTTGGGGTAATCGTCCCAGTTCCCAGTTTCTCCGGCAGAAAGAGGTCTGGGGTATTATTCAAACCTTTTCGTGGTCCCAAAGAAGGGCACGTTTCGTCCAATTCTGGACCTAAAGTCCCTTAACAAGTTTTTGTCAGTCCCATGGTTTTAGATGGAGACAATTAGGTCAATTTTGCCTCTGGTTCAAGAGGGGTAATTCATGACTATAGACCTGAAGGATGCTTACCTTCATGTTCCAATCCACAAGGATCACTTTAAATTTCTAAGGTTCGCCTTCCTGGACCAGCATTTCCATTTTCTGGCCCTTCCATTTGGTCTGGCAATGGCCCAAAGAGTCTTTACAAAGGTTCTGGGAGCTCTTCTCGCAGTAGCGAGAGCCAGAGGGATTGCAGTGGGCTCCGTATCTGGACGATATCCTGGTCCAGGCTCCATCCTACAGTCTGGCAGAGGATCACTAGAGAGCTGCTCTCCTACTTCAATCCCACGGGTGGAAGCTAAACGAAGTTAAAAAGTTTTATTGGTCCCCAGCAACAGGATTGAGTTCCTGGGTGCGATACTAAATTCCTCTGCGATGAAAATATTAACAGACCAGAGACGTTGCAAGCTTGTATCCAATTGTCTAGCCCTGCAGACGTCTTCCGGGACATCTGTGGCCAGGTGTATGGAGGAAATCAGGCTCATGATATCCAGCATAAATGTCATTCCATTCGCCGGGTTTCATCTCAGACCTCTGCAGCTGTGCATGTTGAGACAATGGAACGGCGATCATTCAGATTTGTCCCAACAGATCTCTGGATAGGGAGGGAGTTCCTGTGTTGGTGGACCCGACCGGGTCTGTTGCCTCAGGGGACTTCCTTCATGAGACAATCCTGGGAGATTGTAACCACAGACGCGCTTCTATCAGGATGGGGACCCGTTTGGGGTGCCAGAAAGGCGCAAGACAGATGGACTCGAGAGGAATCAAGCTTACATATAATTATTCTGGAATTTCGAGCGATATTCAATGCTTTTGACCCTCTCTGGGGTTGCCCTAATTCATCAGATTCCAGTCGGACAACATCACCTCAGTGGTTTACATAAATGACCAGGGGGGGATGAGAAGCTCCCTAGCAATGAGGGAAGTATCCCAGATTCTGGAATGGGCAGAGAATCACAATTATTCGCTCTCAGCGATCCGCATTCCGGGTGTGGACAATTGGGAAGCAGATTTTCTGAGCAGACAGACGTTTCATCCAGGGGAATGGTCTCTCCACCCCGAGATGTTTGTGAAGATCTGCAGCAGATGGGAGACGCCGGAAATCTCATGGCGTCCAGACTTAATTGCAAGCTATCCAGATACGGGTCGCGATCCAGGGATCTCCATGCGGAACTGATAGACACCTTAGCGGTACCCTGGGACTTCAACCTAATCTACATATTTCCACTGTTGCCTCTTCTACCTCGAGTAGTGGCCCGCATCAAGCAGGAGCAAGCCTTGGCTATTCTGATTGTTCCGTCGTGGCCGTGGAGGACGTGGTTTGCGGATCTAGTGGCGATGTCATATCCGCCGTGGAAGTTTCCTTGTCGCAAGTATCTTCTAGTTAAAGGTCCTTTTCTACATCAAAATCTCGATTCTCTGAGGCTGACTGCATGGAGATTAAAGCCTAGTGTTAGCCAAGAGGTTTTTCAGAGAGAGTGATTGACACACTCGTCCAGGCCAGGAAGCCGGTCACTAGACTCATATACCACAAGGTGTGGAGGACCTACTTGTCCTGGTGTGAGGAACGAGGATACCCATGGCATAAGGTCAAGGTATCCAGGATTTTGGCCTTTCTCCAGGATGATCTGGATAAGGGTCTTGCCACTAGTTCCTTAAGGGGACTGATCTCGGCTTTATTGGTACTGTTGCATAAGAAGTTTGCAAAGCTTCCTGACATTCAGTCCTTTGTTCAGGCTCTGGTTAGGATTAGACCGGTTTTCAGAAATCCGGCTCCTCCCTGGAGCTTAAACTTCGTGCTTAAAGGGACAATGAACCCAAAATTTTTTCTTTTGTGATTCAGATAGAGCATGCAATTTTAAGCAACTTTCTAATTTTACTCCTATTAATTTTTTCTTCATTCTCTTGCTAGCTTTATTTGAAAAAGCATCAAAGCTTTTTTTGTTGGATGAATTTATCCACCTATCAGCAAGGACAACCAAGGTTGTTCACCAAAAATAGGCCGGCATCTAAACTTACATTCTTGCATTTCAAATAAAGATACCAAAAGAATAAAGAAAATGATAGGAGTAAATTAGAAAGTTGCTTAAAATTTAATGCTCTATCTGAATGATGAAAGAAAAATTTGGGGTTCAGTGTCCCTTTAAGGTCTTGCAGAGGGCTCCGTTTGAGCCTATGCATGCCCTGGACATTAAGATTCTCTCATAGAAGGTCCTGTTATTGGCTATTGCATCGGCACGCAGAGTTGGCGGCCTTACGTTTTAAGCCTCCTTACTTGGCTTTTCATGCTGACAAGGCCATTCTGCGAACCGGTTTGGGATTTCTTCCCAAGGTAGTGTCGAGTCGTAACATTAACCAGGAGATAGTGGTTCCCTCCTTGTGTCCTAACCCTTCGTCCTTGAAGGAGAGGTTACTTCTTAATCTGGATGTGGTTCGAGCCTTGAAGTTTTATCTTCATGCCACAAAGAAGTTCAGATAGACGTCGTCCTTATTCTTTGTGTATTCTGGAAAGGGCAGAGGGCCTCGGCAACTTCTATCTTTTTGGTTGAAGAGTATGATCAGTCTGGCTTATGATACAGCGGGACACAAGCCTCCTCAGAGGATTAAGGCTCACTCGACTAGAGCTATGGCCTCTTCTTGGGTCTTTAAGACCAACCTGGTCTTCCTTACATACTTTTGCAACATTTTTTTACAAATTTGACTTTTTTTTTTTTTGGTGGAAGCAGCTTTTGGGAGAGAGGTTTTACAGGCTGTGGTGCCTTCAGTATAGGGTCCGCCTCCTTTACCCTCCCGTTTTCTTCATTGTGTGTCCTAGAGCTTGGGTATTTATTCCCACAAGTGATGAATGAAGCAGTGGAGTCTCCTCCCCTTTTAGGTGGAAAACATAAATTATGCTTACCTGATAATTTCTATTCCATCGTGGGGAGTCTACTGCACCCACCTTTTCTCTGGTGGGCTGACCCAAATTTATTTTTGTTTTTCTGGCACCATTTATACCCTGATATTTCTCCTACTGTTCCTTGTTCCCTTGGCAGAATGACTGGGGGATGAGGGAATTAGGAGAGGTATATAAGCCTTTGGCTGGGGTGTCTTTGCCTCCTCCTGGTGGCCAGGTTCTTAATTCCCACAAGTGATGAATGAAGCAGTGGATTCTCCTCCACATGCATCTTAGTGCCTGCATAATGCCTTCGTATAAATCCTCAACTAAGGATTCCATGTCCTACTAAAAAATTGCAGAGCCCTTGATTTTTAAAGACTCTGAAGTGCCAGCCTCCTATCCCCAAAAGATAATAGGCACTTACCTGCATCTAGCTGTCCGGCATGTAGACCGCTTACCCGGTATGAGAGGAAGCCACTCCTCACAGAGACCTTTCTATACCAGGGCGGCAACATGTTAGGAACTTGTAAGGTGGGCCTTGCTGCGTTTTCCTAACTGCTTTAAAGCCACCACTCCCTAATGAAGAGACTAACGTGGAGTACAGCTATACCCGATCTTGAAAGGAAATATTAGAGCAAACATACTCTATTTATTTCACTTCAATCAAGATTTTATTTTTTTGAAAGACCATCTTTTTCAGACACCAAAAACGTCATCACCTCCTTGCACTGAAGGCAAAGAGAATGACTGGTGATTGTGGGAAGGGAAGTGACTTAACAGCTTTGCTGTGGTGCTCTTTGCCGCCTCCTGCTGGCCAGGAGTGATATTCCCAACAGTAATTGATGATTCCGAGGATTTACCGTATCTTAGGAAACAAATTAAAATATCCTGTAAACAAATCTGTTCAATTTAATAGTCATTCTCCCCCCCCCCATTTATAACCCTCCAAATAGCTTGCTTTTTTTTTAAATTTATTTTTAAATTTGTTTCAGAGGAGAAATCCACAAATAGATCTCATAAGATATATAAATTTATAAAAAATAAATATATATATTATTATTATTATTATTTATTATTATTTATTAGTTATTTGTTATTGTTATTGTTATTATTATTTTCAAACTGCAATCTTCTGGCTTTGCGTGGATGCAGCAATTTTTCTCTGGTGATAGAGGCTGCTCTGCTTCCTCTGGATGGCAGGCAGTCAAACTATTGGGTGAACTGCTTCTCAACTGTGTTTTTTTTTTTTTTTCTTAAAAGGGAAGAGTCCAAAGCTGCATTCATTACTTTTAGGAAATACAGAACCTGGCCACCAGGAGGAGGCAATGACACCCCAGCCAAAGCCTAAATACCTCCCCCATCCCCCAGTCATTCTTTGCCTTTCGTCACAGGAGGAAGCTGGTCAGTTCCTGTTCAGACGGTTGGTGTTCTTTTTAGAGAACTCTTTACTAGCTGCTGGGATAGTTATCCTATTTCTGCTGTCTAGCTTGCAGATCTAGATCTAATATGAGGCAATGGGGAACTCATGGTTTTCCTTGAGTACTTTAGGGTATGGTACAGGGTCAGATATGAGGGTGTTAGAGTCCTTTTTGGGACAGGTTTCTCTGTGTATGGATCTTTTTCTTTGGTCCGTGTGTTCTAGGGAGTTCGTCTCCCTGGGCGTTGCTATTGTACGACAACCATGGGTTGTTCTATGTTCTACAGAGTGGAATGATCCTTTTGATTTTTCATGAGAATCTGTTCTTTTTAGGGGCAGATAGCGGTCCTCATCTTGACCAGGTACCTTCATGGGAGTCTTGATCCGCGGGGATGACTCCTCGGGGGTTGTTTGGGCTTGACGGATTCTAGGACTGAGGGGTTTTAGTTCTGCATTGCCTGCGGTGTAACTAATGTTCAGTTAACTGGGCTTTGGGTTTTCACCCGTGTTGTCTATACTTTTTTTTTTTATGGTTTCAAGTGATCAGGCTGTGGTGCCTTTTGAAGGGGCTGCTTTTTTTACCCACCCGTTGTTTGCATTCAGTGTTCTCTAGCTTGGGTATTCTTTTCCAAAAAGTAATGAATGCAGCTATTGACTCTTCCCTTTTAAGAAGAAAAACATAAATTGTGCTTACCTGATTTAATTTTCTTCTGAAGGGAGGAGTCCACAGCTCCCGCCCGTGGTTTTATCTTGAGGCGGCTGTGATTTTTTTTTTTTTTTTTCTGGCACCTTTTTTCACCCTGATATTTCTCCTACTGTTCTTTGTTCCCTTGGCAGAATGACTGGGGGATGGGGAAGTGGGGGAGGTATTTAGGCCTTTGGCTGTGGTGTCTTTGCCTCCTCCTGGTGACCAGGTTCTGTATTTCCCAAAAGTAATGAATGCAGCTGTAGACTCTTCCCTTCAGAAGAAAATGAAATTATCAGGTAAGCATATTTTATGTTTTTTGTTGTTGTTTTCCCCTCTCTCAATTTTGTGTTTTTTTTTTTTTTTTAAAGACCATAGTTAATACTCAGAATGACCAGGATAATAATCACACAGGTTTAATATAGCTAAAGTTCTTTTAAACGTTTGAAAGCTTCTAAATGTGACTTTTTTTGTCCATTCTAGTTGCACAAAAGGATATATAGCTTCCAGATTTTTTTATACGTTCGCTGGTATATAGGGAGGAATAATATGATGTGAATGCCTCCGCTATTAATTTAGAGTCCTGTATAATTTTTCCCTGCGATTTCAGCGCGGCTACGTGTTTAGTGGTGGTGTTTATATTTACTAGTGATGTTAAGTTTCCCCGATTTGTCCCTGTATATCTAGTATTTACCTGTAGTACGCAGAAGTGACTGTGAGGCCTGGTGAACTAGCAGCGCATCGTGTTCTGTTTTTATACCCATATACTTGCGGTAGTTTTGATTAGAGGGAGTGGTACAATAAGGCATGTCATTTTAAAACAACTTTCCAATTTACTTTTATCAAATGTGGTATTTATTGTTAAAGGCTAAACCTAGGTAGGCTCATAGGCTAATTTCTCCAACATTGGTGTGTCTGGTCCACGGCGTCATCCTTACTTGTGGAGGCAGCCTCCTGAACGAATCACAGCTCACTCTACTAGGGCTGTGGCTTCCACATGGGCCTTCAAGAACGAGGCTTCTGTTGATCAGATATGTAAGGCAGCGACTTGGTCTTCTCTGCACACTTGCCAAATTTTACAAATTTGATACTTATGCTTCTTCGGAGGCTATTTTTGGGAGAAAGGTTTTGCAAGCCGTGGTGCCTTCTGTTTAGGTAACCTGATTTGCTCCCTCCCTTCATCCGTGTCCTAAAGCTTTGGTATTGGTTCCCACAAGTAAGGATGACGCCGTGGACCGGACACACCAATGTTGGAGAAAACAGAATAACAGATAACATTGTATAATATAGTAGATAACATTGTGCTCACTCTAGTTGAGTTAGTCTGCACTAAGTGCCTAAAATGCAAGTCTGTCAAAATATCTGAGATAAGAGGGCAGGCAGCAGAAGCTAAGATACAAGGTAGTCAGTCCTAGAGGTTAAACAGTGTTGGTTATGCAAAAATGAGCAATGTTAAATATAAAGATTATCTATCTTTTTAAACATTAAAATTTTTGGTGTTTACGGTCCCTTTAACATAGATCTATCCGATTATATATTGGATATGAAGGAGTCAGTAGGGTCATATTATATATAGGATAGGGGAAAGAACCCTGAGGGCTTTGGGAGTTTCTACTTACTCCATGAAGGCATGAGGCACATACCATTACCCGAGTAAACATTACTTTGAGTGCAATGAAAGTAATATTGGTAATTGTAACTAGTGATGGTGTGTGTTCCTTTTTATTTATTTTTTATACATTTACACATATGCCCCACATTTAGACACATTAAAAAAAAAAAAGTCACACCCATGACAAAATGTGTTTACTAGATCCTAAAGTCATTAAAGGGTTTAAAAAAATATTCTCCATTAGTAGAAAGTTAAATCAAACAAAACATAAGAATATTTTTTTGTTAAATGAACACTTAAAAATTCTGTGTGGCCACTGTCTACAGCTAGATAAGCAAGCAGACATTGCAGAACGTAGGTTCCATTGTCACATTTTGCAGCAAAAGTCCTCATAATAAACTGATTGCCGCTAGATGCCTCCTAGCAACACTTCAAAGGAAAAACTGATACCTTGCCTTCCTGTAGAGGCCTCGGGCCCTCTTGTTGCACTAGATAAATAAAAAAAATACTTTTAAAATGATGAATACACATTGTAATAATTTATATTGAAGGGACAGGCTAGTCAAAATTAAACTTTCATGATTAAGATAAGGAATGCGAATTTAAACAACTTTTTCCAATTTACTTTTATAAAATTTTCTTGGTTGAAAGCTAAACCTAGCCAGGCTCATATGCCAATTTCTAAGCCCTTAAAGGCTGCCTCTTATCTCCAGTGCATTTTTCAGTTTTTCACAGCTAGACGGCGCTAGTTTGTGTGCCATATAGTTAAAATTTTCTCAGTCCAGTAGTTACCTAGGAGTCAGCACTGATTGGCTAAAATGCAAGTCTATCAAAAGAACTGAAATAAGGGGACAGTCTGCAGAGGCTTAGAAACAAGGCAATCCGAGGTTTAAAGTGTATATAAGTGAAAAACAAAGCAAAAAATAAAGTATGAGGATATATATAATCTGTGGGATATTCTTCAATATTGGTGATTTAAGTGGTTTCTTGCCTCGAATAAAACAAGAAAATATAGTGTTATAAATTTTAGATAAATGGGTAATTTCACACAGGTGATCCCGCCAAGGGGTTACTCACTTTTCAAAGCCACCCAGGCTCTGGAGTAGACGCACACCTGGTTTTATACTGCCAGGTACCCAGTATAACACCAATCGCTGGCTGCTGCTTTAGGTAAATAGCATTTATTTTAAAAACAAATAAAAAATAAAAAAAAGCCACAAATGAACCCTCTTACGTAAAGTCACTCGGGTAACAACTAGCAAACTAATTGTAAAAAGGGTTACAATAGAGTGAGAAGTCTAGCTCTGCAAAAAAAGAATTTACATGACTCTGCAAGACTGGTTGAAATAAAAGGGTATATCATTCCATTGCATTAAAACTGTTAAACTTTATTAGGGAATAAATAGAAGGCATCCACTAATGATCATTCATATACATACATTTTAAAAACACTTCAACCAGGAGGTAATAATAATATATCTCTTAGAAGTATTATGATGCTAGTAGATCAGCCAGCAGTTTAATATTTAAATATATACTAAGCCCTTACAATCCGAGGGCTGAATTTACAAGTACTCGTAAAGTATAGAACTGCTGAGCTGAAGTAGCGAATAGTAATTATACTAGAGACTTAAGTTAGACCATGGTAAGCAGGATTAAAACACAAAGGAGAGACAAAGCTACTCCTGTGGAACCCTGACGCATGTTTCACTAAAAACACTTCCTCAGAGGGGGTCAGTATTGATCGTTTGTGGATGCCTTCTATTTATTCCCTAATAAAGTTTAACAGTGTGAATGCAATGGAATGATATACCCTTTTATTTCAACCAGTCTTGCAGAGTCATGTAAATCCCTTTTTTGCAGAGCTAGACTTCTCACACTCTATTGTAACCCTTTTTACAATTAGTTTGCTAGTTGTTACTTGTTCTCTGTCCAGTTTCTGCAACAGGTTTAAATTCCCTTTTTAATAAGGTCAATATTATTAATAATTGTACTCTTGACCTCATTTAAGTGAAGTAACGTATGGGAATTACCTGTCCTATAATTATTCTGTCCCCCTTACCTTGTTCTTTTGTACTTTAAACTAAAGTCACTCGGGTATCTGTCCACATGCAAAGTAAAGTGGAAGTGAGATCACAACACCCTTCTCAGATGGAGATACACTCAATACCTGTCCTGGTGACTAATTGTAAGGGCGTGCATTAATATAAATGTTGGTTATGGGTAATATAGGGATTATCTATTTAAACAATACAAATTCTGAAGTAGACTGTCCCTTTAAGTATAACACACTGCTTAGTGTTTTATTACAACATTGATGCAGACTGTTTATCACTTTAAATTGAACTTGGTTTGTCCGTTTTAGACCCCTTTATCTGAGAGAATAAAGCCAAAATTTAAAGCAAATCTAAATAGCATGCATTTACTACCCTTCCCATGTTTACAGCTTTTTTTTTTCTTTCCTAGTTCTTGAATTTCTGGTCCAAACAAGATGCTTTGGAGCTGGAAAACCCCTCCCTGACATCTACGCCGGTTTGTAGCCAGAAAGTGGTGGTAACCACTCCACTCCACCGGGATAAGACGCCCCTGGGGCAGAAGAACGCGTAAGTGTTTAATTTAAAAAAATATCTAAAATATATATAAGTGTTTTATATATATATATATATATATATATAAAAAAAAAAATATTCTGCATGCTAGATTTTTTTTTTCTGTGTCAGGTTAACAGCTGATGGAAGTCTCTTTATTTAGATGCTAAAATGAAAGGGTTGATATTTCAGAGTGCCTTACCATTAGTTTCTAGCTTAGACTAGTGAAAAGGGCTATTACATTTTAACCACCACCAAGATCATGACATCAGGAAAGATCTCACTAATTGCATAATTATATTCTAGGAAAACATTAAAAGGACATAAGTGCAAAAAGAAAATGCTCTGTTATAGCCTCTTAATATTGCACTAGTGCCTTTATATAACTGTTCAACCTCTAAAAAGAGCTAAAGCACATAGTCAGCTCCTGAGTCTGGGACCTTGCTTAACACATCTGGTGAGCCAATGACGAGATTGACATGTGTAGCTACCAATCACTAGCTAGCTCTCGGTAGTGCCTTCAAAAAAATATCTAGAGAAGTAAATCAGTGTCTCTCAAAGTTGCATGCTGTGTTTTAACCATGAAAGTTTAATTGTGACTTATATCCTTAGCACATTTTGCTTATTTAATTTGGCTAATCAATTGTGCTATTGTTATATCACATGAGTACATGCTTTTTAAAGACTAGTGCTTTTGTCTCATTGATTACTTTTGCCTTATTTAATGTTTTATGATCACCATTGTAGCCATCACATTTAAAGGGCCAATACATGTTTCCTTGTAATGGCAGTGAGAATCCAAAAAATTCATTTATAACCTATGGGAAATACTTCACCTGGCCACCAGGTAGTTATTTGCCTCATTTCATGGAGATAGGCAGAGAGGTGCTCTGCTGAATATTCTAGTTTTATTGTCCTTGATGGAGTTTCCTGCAAGAGAGGACAGGGGAGTTTTTGAAAGCCATGTTCTTAGTAGAGTTGTTGTGTATGTTAGCTACTCTGTCACAGGTAAGTTCCCATGCCTCCTGCAGGGACATACTGCTATCCTCCCATTACTTAGGCAAACAGTGTTAGTTACGGTTTTTCCTTTGTGTTACAGGACTTCTGCGTTACGCAAATTACATACAGGGTCCAGTATCCGGGTTAGTTTTGGCACACTGTCAGGAGGCGCTCTTCCTATGCATAGATCCTGCGGTGGTGGGCTAGTCACCAACTCCTACAGCAGGCAATTTTGGCTCCCCTCCCACCTCTTCCGATCTCTGTGCGCTAACAGCGTGAGAGCCAGAAGTGGGAGACGGCACACCGCTGGAGTGGTAATGTGTGAAGCTTGGCAGATTTCTGAGGTGGCGAGACACCTCAGACTGAGCATAATCAGTAGGCTTGCAGACCTAAGATTGCCGCGGGGGTAACACAGTAAATTAATCTATTTTGTGTATTAAAATAAGCCTCTATTTCCTACTCGCTATGGATGATTCTGATTTGAACCTAGTCAAAATGATAATTGCCCTATTTCATTTGGGTCAAATAAATGCTTGCTATGCAGGGTACATATTGTTTGCTCTCCTGTGCAATTATGCAGCCCATGCCTTACATCTGTGCTTTGGGATACAGACGTCCGCGGTATCCCCGCAATCTCATTCTTCCCTTGGACGTTTTGTGGACTCTCAGATATGCCAGTAAAATTAACCGCTAAAAGGTGGCCCCTAGTCCGGCACATGCTGTTCTCTGCGACCCAGTGTCTCAAATTCAGTCTCCCTTTCCTCGTGATTTTGCAGCCCAGTTACAATCTGACAGTTACAGGTAAACTGAAGAGGAAGATTAAATACTTTTCCTCTAAATCTAGAGCCAGCAGGGTGCTGCAGCGGTTAACCAAATGCAGCTTTCTGAAGTTGACGATTCCTCGGCTAGTTCTGAAGGAGAACTTCATCCTCTAACGCCTCTGGATTCTGAGGATATTTTAGATTTAAAATTTGACACCAAAGATATTTACTTAGAGGTTTTAAGCACACTAGGTGTACCTGAGTCTAAACCCTCAGGTACATAAGTTGGAATATGGTGTTTTAAACCTAAGTTGAAAACCCCTGAGGTCTCCCCAGTACCTTCATTTGTGTCAAACATTACCAAGGAGTGGAAAAACCTACTGTTCCTTTTTCTCCTTCTCCAAGCTTTAAGAAAATGTTTCCTGTTCCGGATAGCCACTTTAAAGTGTGGAATACTTTCCCTAATGTGGACAGTGCCATCTCCTCCCTCATTAAATTTACTTCTATCCCTCTGGAGAATAGCATATCTTTTAAGGACCCTATGGACTGGAAGTTAGGCTTGCTTTTTCAACTTGCCGTAGAAATTGCCGCAGTATCTGGGGCTGCCACTTTTTTGGTGTGACGCCTTATCCAAATTCCTTCATTTGTGTTGCCATTGTCCAAATCATTCATCTCAATGCCAAGATCTTTAGGCTTCGCTGTGCTAGTTAGGAGAGCTCTCTGGCTAAAGTCCTTGTCAGCGGACATTATTTCTTGGGCAGTAACCTGGATTTAGAAACCGACGCCAAGTCAGCATGAAAGGTCGGCCTCCGACCTGAGCTCAGGTAGGAGGCGGATTATCTCGGTTTCAAGAAGTTTATGCTTGTTCTATTCAGAATCCTTGGGTTCTGGAAATTATATCTCAGGAATACAAAATAGGTTTCCAATCTCGCACTCTAAGGGCAGGTACCTCCTATCAAAGATTTCAGGTAAAACAGGGAAAAAAGAACAGCTTTCCTACGATGTTTATGATTTGGTATCTATGGGACTTATTTCAGTGCCTCAAGCATAGAGTGTAGTATGCCTCAGAGACTGGACCTTCGAGCTCAGGGTCAAAAATCTTGATTCTCTGAGGCTGCATGGAGATTGAACTTTATAGTTTTGTCTGAGAGGATTCTCTGATGTGGTGATTTGATGCTCTGGTCCAGGCTCTTAAGCTAGTTACCAGACCTTAAGGTGTGGAGGACTTGTCATGGTGCGCCGAGCATGGCTTTCTTTGGCATAAGGTTTGGACTCCTTGTATCCTTCAGTTTCTTCAGAATGGTCTAGAGAAGGGCCTGTTGGCCATTTCTCTTAAAGGGCCAGTAAATACAGTAGATTTGCACAATCAACAAATTCACGATAAAGACAATGCAATAGCACTGTCTGAACTTCAAATGAGTACTAGATGTTTTTCATGTAATTGGCAAGAGTCCATGAGCTAGTGACGTATGGGATATACAATCCTACCAGGAGGGGCAAAGTTTCCCAAACCTCAAAATGCCTATAAATACACCCTTCACCACACCCACAATTCAGTTTTACAGACTTTGCCTCCTATGGAGGTGGTGAAGTAAGTTTGTGCTTGAGTTCTATGATTTTCTCTAAGCGCTTCTAAGCATTCTGAAGCCCAATTACTCTGAGTACAATGTTTGTCAGAGGGCTGTGAAGGGAGTAATCGCCTTTAAGTTTTTATGGTTTTCCTCACGGGAAATCTTTTCAAAGGTTCTCTGATCAGTTGTAGGGATTCATCTCCTACCTCCCTTTTCAGATAGACGATATACTCTACCATTACCTCTGCTGATAGTTTTTCAATACTGGTTTGGCTATCTGCTATATATGGATGGGTGTCTTTCGGTAAGCATGTTTTCATTACTTAAGACACACTCAGCTATGGTTTGGCACTTTATGTATTAATATAAAGTTTTATATATATGTATTGTACTGTTTCAAAATTGGGAAACCTATTTAGGAAGTTATTTTTTCTTACCTGGGGTATAGTCTTTTCTTTAAATTGATTGCTTTTTCGTTCATTTTCGCAGGCAAAATTAGGCTCGCGAGGTTGAACAATGCTGATATTGCGTCATTCTTGGTGTGAGCATTTTTTTTGGCGCAAAGGTACATTCGGTGACGCAAATTCATCATTTCTGGCGTCTTAGTTGACGCCAGGTTTCCTTGCACAAGGTTGTGTCTGCCATGACGCAAGTTGCGTCATTTCCGGAGGTTAATTAATTTTGCTTTGTGCGTCATACTTGGCGCCAAATAATTTAATTATTTAACCCCACTTCCTTTATGCCTCTTGCCTTTTTTTAAAGCTCAGAGGGCTATGCTGTTTGCATTTTTTTCCCATTCCTGAAACTGCCATATAAGGAAATAGATAATTTTGTTTTATATGCTGTTTTTTTCTTACATTTGCAAGATGTCTCAATCTGATCCTGTCTCAGAAACCACTGTTGGAACCCTGCTGCCTGATAACAGTTCTACCAAAGCTAAGTGTATCTGTTGTAAGTTAGCGGAGATTATATCTCCAGCTGTAGTATGTAACAGTTGTCATGAGCTTTTACATGCAGAGAATGTATTCATCAGTACTAGTACAATGCCTGTTGTTCCTTCAACATCTAATGTACATGATATCCCTGTGAATATAAAAGATTTTATTGCTGATGCAATTCAGAAGGCTTTGTCTGCTATCCCACCTTCTAATAAAATGTTAAAGGCCTTTTAAAACTTCTCATAAAGTTGATGAATATTCAAATGACCGACAACATACTGAATTATCCTCTGATGAGGATCTATCTGGTTTAGAAGATCCTACCTCAGATATTGACACTGACAAATCTACTTATCTCTTTAAGATGCAATACAGGTAGCCCTCAGTTTACGCCGGGGTTAGGTTCCAGAAGGAATGGTTGTAAATTGAAACCGTTGTAAATTGAAACCCAGTTTATAATGTAAGTCAATGGGAAGTGAGGGAGTTAGGTTCCAGGCCCCTCTCAAAATTGGCATAAGTAACACCTAATACATTATTTTTAAAGCTTTAAAATGAAGACTTTAAATGCTAAACAGCATTATAAACCTAATAAAATAATTACACAACACAGAATATATAATTAAACTAAGTTAAATGAACAAAAACATTTGCTAAACAGCATTATAAACCTAATAAAATAATTACACAACACAGAATATATAATTAAACTAAGTTAAATGAACAAAAACATTTGCTAAACAGCATTATAAACCTAATAAAATAATTACACAACACAGAATATATAATTAAACTAAGTTAAATGAACAAAAACATTTGCTAAACAGCATTATAAACCTAATAAAATAATCCCACAACACAGACTTCACTTGCATTTTTCTGCAAACAGTTCTTTCTATGCATTCAAATCTGGACTGATTTATAGATAGGAAAATCTTGTTCCTTTGAAATCTGCTCGATAGCTCAGGTCTGGTTAAACTGATTAATTTCAGTTTGCTTAGCTTTGCTGCAACACAAGCGGACAGCTCCACCTACTGGCTATTTTAATAAATGCACTGCTCAATGCTTTTCAATAGTAGTCACATGACTGGAAAAAAAAGTTGTTGTTCTGAAACGGTGTAAATTGAACCGTTGTAAAACGAGGGCCACCTGTATATTTGTTCCTTGTTAAGGTGTTGATTACTTTGGATATTGAGGAAACTAGTCCTCTTGATATTAAAACTAGTAAAAGTTTAAAATCTGTTTATAAACCTCCTGTGGTTACCCCAGAGGTTTTTCCAGTTCCTGATGCTATTTCTGATATGATTTCAAAGGAATGGAATAGGCCTGGTGGTACTTTTATTCCTTCTTCTAGGTTTAAAAAGTTGTATCCTTTGCCAGCAGTTAGGTTAGAGTTTTGGGAAAAAATCCCCAAAGTTGATGAGGTTATTTCTACTCTTATATATAAAAATAAGTAACCAGCGCCTAGGACTGATATCTGCTCACTATAATAAAGACCCCCTAAATAGGTCTAAGAAACAGAACACAGAAAATAGGATATATAGGAGCGCCACTGGCTAAGATATACCACAGGAGTCAAAATATTAAAATCGAATATTTGTACAAGTATTTAATAAAATCTGCGTAGATAAAAAATAACAAAAATTGACAAAAATTGACAAAAATTAACAAAAATTAACAAATAATGAGATCAGAATATTAGACCGAACTGATGAACTCACTAGAGTACAAATTCTAGGGATAATATCCCTTTGATTCCTACTGCATGGATATAATCCAAAAATGAATTGGTACAGCTCATATGTTTAAAAATGAGATCGTGAAACGTATGTGTCAATATAACCATAAAAAAAAAAAAAAAAAAAAAAATGAATTCAAATATAGAAAAATGAAAGGAAATATAATTGTGAAAAAATCCAATAAAGGATTAGTTTCTTAGTGAAAGACCCATGTTATGAGTCTAAAAATAAATTTCCTTTATCAAATTTGAATAGATAGTGATAAAATATATATATATATATATATATATATATATATATATATATATATATATATATATATATATATATATATATATATATATATATATATATATGAACAAATCAAATCTTTGTGATATATAATACTCCTGTGTATAATGTGCAATAATATAATACAATCAAAAATGAGTGAGTTAATGCAATACAATCAAAATTAAGTGGGTTTAACCATTTGTAAACCTAAAGCTCAACTAAGCTGGTACCAGCTATAATTCAATTAGCTTTGGGACACACCGGTCCGTTCTAATAATAAAACTTTCCAATAATTGATATATATCTGGTTATAAAATCATATCGTGTGACAATTTATAAAACAATCAAATAATAAACAATTATAACATTTATGTCATCATTATAAACGATTGAATGAAAGAAGAATAATAATATAAAAAATATATAAAAGACAGATGAAAAAAATGTCCAAAATCTATCAAATCCTGATGAAATGTAAGTAGTAATTCCTTCCTTAAAAGTCTAATTTGAGTAAAGTCCTTGAGTATATTGAAGTCCAAAGTCCTAATCCTTAGATAGAGGTATATATAAAAACCTAAAAGAAAAAAGAAAAAAGTGCACTAAACAAATGTGCTTTTAGGGTATGGACTATTGAAAATAGTCTTACCATTCAAAGCCCGGTCCTGGATATGATTAGCCTCTCAATCTTGGTTTTCGGATAGTCGTCTACGCGTTTCGGCCCTCTGAATGGGGCCTTTTTCAAGACATGTGGAGGCTTAATCAATGCTGACCTTTTATATTTTTGTATTGGGCGTTTTTCACAATTGCGCCAAAAAAATTGCGCCAAGAAAATCCCGCCAAAAATCGAGTCCGATATTGCCAGTTTGTTTGTTACCACTATATCTCACTTCCGCTCAACAACCGGATGTCTATGTACTAGGTACTTCCGGTTTTTTACCACTTCCGGTTTCGCGGAACCATTTTACGAACGGGCAAGAAGGAACAACAAATTTTCGGCTAGACCGGATATCAATATGTGCGGTTCTTCCGGTTTAAAGAAACCATTTTGGAAAAGGGCAAATTTTGACTGATATCGGGCTAATATATCCAGGACTTACAATATTTATCATGTACATTTATTTCCATGACAATAATAACTCTATTTCTTGTTGTATTATTCAGTATCTCATATATGATAAACTTAAATACCAATTGAAATGAACATAAGAAAAATTGTTATATAAAATTCAGACAATAAATAAGTGAAGTGAATATTTTAAAAAATTACTAAAAAAAATTTATAAGATTACAAAAAATTACAAAAATTTAGTAATCTTAGATGGGTTTAAAGATGTTCTTTGTATTTAACTTTCAATGTATTTTGATCTAGACTTAAACTCCCTAATCCAATGCTGGATTGGTGCATGATACTTTCATTAGGTATTTTTTACTACCGTTATTTGGCAGTTCGACAATATCTTTTTCTTTGTTATTAGGTGATCTGGTGTATTTTATCTCAAAGAAGATACTGAGACCTATTAATTTCTTTGGATTGCTCAATATGGATTGCTTTTGATAAACTCCAATTGACTTTAACATTAGATTAGGGAACATATGTCTAGATTTCGTGAACCTCATTTTAGACATCTTTTCTTTGTTGTTGGATAATCAGATGTATTTTATACTGAGACCTGTAGATTTCTTTTAGATCTTAAAGAGGATGCTGGGACCTATAAATTTCTTTAGATTGCCCAATGTGGATTGCTTTTGCTGAATTCAAATTAAGTTTAAACTGAGGTTCAAGAAATAAATGAGAGAGATTGGTTTATTAGAAGAGGTGGACGATCTCAAAGTCAGCATTGAGACCTTTTGGATGGATACAGTCTAGGTTAAAAATCCATTTTGATTCTGTTTTCAATAGTTTTGATTCCATATCTCCTCCTTTCCAATCTTTGTTCACTTTGCATATTCCCATGTATTTCAAGCTTTTATCACTCCCACCATGTACTTCTTTGAAGTGTTTATAGAGTGGTAGATCAACCTTCTTCCATTTGATCTGTAGCAGATGTTCACGGATTCGGTCTCTCAGTTTTCTAGAGGTCTGGCCCACATACTGCAGGCCACACCCACACTCGACCAAATATATTACAGAATGGTCAGTACATCTTATAGTTTTATGTGAAAGACTTCATTTGATACTTTAGACTTGATCGTGCTGGTTTTTATTCCATGTGAGCATGCTTTACAACAGTGGCATGGATAGAAACCGCATAATTTTTTGCCCATAATGTCTAAAGAATTTTTAGCTTTATTTTTTTATTTTAGATTGTTGGCCTTTCTATAGACAAAATTGGGTTGTTCTGTTAGATGTTCGCCTATAATATCGTCATTTCTGAGTATATGCCAGTGTCTCTTGATTATGTCTTCAATTACCTTTTTTCTTTCACCATATTGGGTTATAAAAGGAATTTTCAGGCCTTCAAACTTGTCTTTAGTTGGTTTCACCTTGTATGTGAGAAGAGAATCTCTTTTTATGTTGTTCACTTCTGTGATGGTCTTATCTACAAAGGATTCATCATATCCTCTTTCCAAGAATCTGGTTTTTAGCATTGATGATTGCTTGGTCCACATTTCTTCACTTGAGCAATTTTTTCGGATTCGTAACAGTTGTCCTTTCGGGATATTCGATATCCATTTCCTATGATGGCAGCTTGTGTGATGGATATAATTGTTAGAATCTACTTCCTTGAAGTGGGTGGATGTTACAATTCTTCCCTTTATCACTTTTATGTCCAGATCTAGAAAGGTGATGTGATCTTTGCTGATGGTGTTAGTAAATCTCAAATTGGACTGGTTCAGATTCATTACGTCTAGTGTGTGTCTTAGATCTTCTTCACTCCCCTTCCAGATGATTAGGAGGTTATCTATATACCTTTTATATAGGACCAGGTCCGCGCCCGCCGGACAGGAATCCCAGAAAATAGTTTCCCATCTTCCCATATAGAGATTGGCGTAGCTAGGCGCGAACCTGGTCCCCATGGCTGTCCCACACACTTGTCGATAGAATACATTATCGCAATAAAAATAATTATGTTGAAGGATATATTCTATTCCGTCCAGTATGAACCTCTTTTGGGGTTGTGGCATACTGTCATCTTTATCTAGGAAGTGACTAATAGACTCTAATCCTTTCTCATGTGGAATTGAGGTGTATAGTGATGTTACATCACTAGTGATTAGGATATAGCTTTCATCCCATTCCATGTCTTTTAGTATATTCAATACTTCGGTGGAGTCCCTTAGATATGATGGTAGTGATCTAACGTAAGGTTGAAGTTTTTTATCTATATATTCAGATAAATTGCTCGACACCGATCCTATGCCTGATATTTTTTATCTATATATTCAGATAAATTGCTCGACACCGATCCTATGCCTGATATTATTGGCCGTCCGGGTGGGTTGGCTAAGTTCTTATGAATTTTAGGCAGGTGATAGAGTACTGGGATCTTGGGATGTTTCACGCTTAAATAACGAAATTCATTATTGTTGAGGATACCCAATTCGTTAGCTTCAGTGAGTAGATCGTCGAGGGTTCTTTTGTATTCATTAGTTGGGTTGGCTTTCAAAATTTCATAGGTAGCTTTGTCTCTTAAAATTCTTCCAGATTCTTTCTTGTAGTCCGTCTTGTTCATTATCACGATCCCCCCACCTTTGTCGGCTGATTTAATGACAGTCGTGGCTCTTTTCTAATTTAGATATGGTGTTGAATTGTTGGGCACTGAGATTTCTTTTATATGCCTTGTTTGTTTTTAATTTCTTTATGTCATTGCATACCATTGTTTCGAATGCTTCGATAGCCGGTCCTTTACAGTGGGTGGGGTAGAAATGGGACTTCGGTTTAAGATCAGAGTGTTGCAATTGATCCTCTGTTGTGGTAATTCCTGGGGTAAAGGCACCTCTCTCTATTGGTGACTTTAAGAAATATCTCTTTAATGTGAGTTTTCTTATAAACTCCTTCGTATTTAGATATGTTTGGAACTTGTCCAATCTTCTGGATGGAGCATATGAAAGACCTAACCCCAACAATTCTTTTTCTTCACTTTCCAAATTGATGTTACTCAGATTGAAGATTCCTTTGACATCTCCTTTTCTATCCTTATTTTTCTCTTTTTCATCTGTGGCTTGTCCAATTTCTAGTGTTTCTGATGTTGTTTTGACCAGATAGGGTCTGTTCTTATATCTAGATCCCGACCTTCGTCCCCTGTGTGTCTTCTTTTTACGGGGTATCCACATCTTCCAATGCAATCTGCTTCCTTTTCCCTCTTTGTTCCAACACTGGGGGGTCGTTCCGGCCCACCTCTAAAAAAGGAGTGCTGGAAGTGGATGCTGCATAATTATCATCTCTAGGTGTATCCGTTGGTCTTCTTATATTAGGAGTTGCCAGGGGGGAAAATCTGTTGGTTACCTCAATGGTGTTGTTTCTCCAATCTTGGTGTGGTCCCCTGTAGTTTCTTTGGGGAGGGTGGTTCATCATCTGGTCACTGTATTGATATTCGCTGTGTAGGTCTCTTGGTCGATGTTGTTGATCAAAGTCTGAATTGCCATACCTTTGTAGGAACTGTCCATGATTTTCTTTATTCATAAATGGCTGGTGAAATCTGTGGTTATACCCATTATTCCAACTTGATGATTGGTAATTTCTTCTTGATTGGTATTGAGATGTGTTGTAAGGCTCATAGTTCCCATAAGACCTATAATGGTGACGGGAATTGTTGTACCAATTTCCTCCATGTGTATTAAAACCTCTATAGTTTCTATTATTCACATAGGGTCTTTGATATCCCATATTTGGATTTTCTCTTTGTTGGTAGTCTTGATTATTATCATCATATGATCTTCTTAATTGTGGTCTGTAGGAGGAGCTGTTTGTCATATTTCTATGGGCTCTTGGTCCTCGTATGTTGTTGATAGGTCTATTTAAGTGACCTTCTTTGGGATAAGTCTCTATCCAATTTTCTTTGATTGAAGCCTTTGTTGAATTAGTTGTTATCACTGATTCAATTAGCATTGGATCGTTCCCGTTGTTTTCAGGGTTTTCAGAATTCTCTTGAATTGCATTGAGGTCCCTATTGATTTTCTTGGTTTTTTTAGCAATGGTGTCATCTTTAAGTTTGTTTATTTTAGAATAAAGATGTTCTTGTTTCTCCTTAAGTCTGGGAGTCTTTATATAATTCCATATTCTTTTCTTCAATCGATATTTCAGAATCTAATTGAGTTAATAACAGCTCTCTGTATTTGATAATAAGTCTCATTAAATCTTGTGAAGCCTCAGTAATAACTTTATTCCAATTATCAGTGAACTCTTTCGAGTTGGTATTGAATGAGCAATCTTTGTTTATCATCAAACCTTTAGGTACAATATTCAATTCAAGGCATTTTTTCAAAAAGGAAATCTCAATTTTATACTTGGTCTCAGATACCAATAACTTTTCTAAATTCTTGAAAATGGTATTAATATCGGTTACAATATTTGTGCCTGTAGCGTTATCCCTATTCAGGGCTATATTTATATCAGAGCTCACATCGGCTCTTAGATTTCTGATGGAGAGAGAAGTTTCCATTTTTTAAATAGATTAGCAGATATTTGATATATATCAGATTGTTTCTAAAAAGTATTTTAAAAAATTGATTATAAAAAATTAATTATAAAAAATTAACTTCGAAAAAATAAAGAGTTAATATACTTCAAGCAATTGCTTCAAAGATTACTTCAAACAATTAAAAGGTTACTTCTAAAAGTTACTAAAAACAGTTGTTCCAAAAATTGCTTTAAAAATTCCTTCACGAAATTATTACAAAAAATTTTCTACAAATAATTACTTCAACAAATTTTCAACAAACTTTATAAATTTCCAAAAAATTCCATAAAATTCCAAATTTTTTTTTAAAAATTTTCCAAAAAATTCCTAAAAATTATTTAAAAAAATTCCCCAAAAAATTCGACTCCTGTGTCCGGCTGCTGTTACTTGTTTAGATAAAGACACAACAATTATATATAAAAATAAGTAACCAGCGCCTAGGACTGATATCTGCTCACTATAATAAAGACCCCCTAAATAGGTCTAAGAAACAGAACACAGAAAATAGGATATATAGGAGCGCCACTGGCTAAGATATACCACAGGAGTCAAAATATTAAAATCGAATATTTGTACAAGTATTTAATAAAATCTGCGTAGATAAAAAATAACAAAAATTGACAAAAATTGACAAAAATTAACAAAAATTAACAAATAATGAGATCAGAATATTAGACCGAACTGATGAACTCACTAGAGTACAAATTCTAGGGATAATATCCCTTTGATTCCTACTGCATGGATATAATCCAAAAATGAATTGGTACAGCTCATATGTTTAAAAATGAGATCATGAAACGTATGTGTCAATATAACCATAAAAAAAAAAAAAAAAATGAATTCAAATATAGAAAAATGAAAGGAAATATAATTGTGAAAAAATCCAATAAAGGATTAGTTTCTTAGTGAAAGACCCATGTTATGAGTCTAAAAATAATCATGATCAATTATCAATCAATAATCATGATCAATTATTGGAAAGTTTTATTATTAGAACGGACCGGTGTGTCCCAAAGCTAATTGAATTATAGCTGGTACCAGCTTAGTTGAGCTTTAGGTTTACAAATGGTTAAACCCACTTAATTTTGATTGTATTGCATTAACTCACTCATTTTTTATTGTATTATATTATTGCACATTATACACAGGAGTATTATATATCACAAAGATTTGATTTGTTCTTATATATATATATATTTTTTATCACTATCTATTCAAATTTGATAAAGGAAATTTATTTTTAGACTCATAACATGGGTCTTTCACTAAGAAACTAATCCTTTATTGGATTTTTTCACAATTATATTTCCTTTCATTTTTCTATATTTGAATTCATTTTTTTTTTTTTTTTTTATGGTTATATTGACACATACGTTTCACGATCTCATTTTTAAACATATGAGCTGTACCAATTCATTTTTGGATTATATCCATGCAGTAGGAATCAAAGGGATATTATCCCTAGAATTTGTACTCTAGTGAGTTCATCAGTTCGGTCTAATATTCTGATCTCATTATTTGTTAATTTTTGTTAATTTTTGTCAATTTTTGTTATTTTTTATCTACGCAGATTTTATTAAATACTTGTACAAATATTCGATTTTAATATTTTGACTCCTGTGGTATATCTTAGCCAGTGGCGCTCCTATATATCCTATTTTCTGTGTTATTTCTACTCTTGCCAAACGTACTTCGATTTCTATGGAAAATAGTACTTCTTTTAAGGACCCTTTAGATAGGAAATTTGAATCTTATCTAAGGAAAGCTTATTTATTTTCTGGCTACGTTCTTAGGCCTGCTATATCCATGGCTGCTGTTGCAGCTGCATCAACTTTTTGGTTGGAAAGCTTAGCGCAACAAGAAACAGATCCTGATTTGTTTAGCATTGTTAGCTTGCTTCAACATGCTAATCATTTTATCTGTGATACTATTTCATCAATATTGATGTTAAATCTGTCTTTAGCTATTTTAGCTAGAAGAGCTTTGTTGCTCAAATATTGTATTGCTGACATGGTATCTAAGTCTAGATTACTATCTCTTTCTTTCCAAGGTAACAATTTATTTAGTTCTCAGTTGGATTCAATTATTTCAACTGTCACTGCGGGGAAGGGAGTTTTTTCTTACCTCAGGATAAAAGATCTAAGGGTAAATCTAAAGCTTCTAGTAGTTTCCATTCTTTTTGACAGAATAAGGAACAGAAAGCCAATATTTCCCCCAAAGAATCTGGTTCCAATTGGAAACCTTCAAGATGGAATAAATCCAAGCCTTTTAAGAAATCAAAGCCAGCCCCCAAGTCCGCATGAAGGTGCTGCCCTCATTCCAGCTCAGCTGGTGGGGGGCAGATTAAAATTTCTCCACAACATTTGGGCAGATTCTGTCCAAAATCAATGGATTGAGTATTGTCTCAAGGGTATCGAATAGGTTTCAGAGTAAGACGACCTGTGAGAAGATTTTTTTTTTTCTCACACATTCCAGCAAATCCAGTGAAGGCTCAGGCTTTTCTGAAGTGTGTTTTCAGATCTAGAGCTTTCAGGGGTAATCATACCAGTTCTGCTTCATGAACAGGGTCTGGGGTTTTATTCAAATCTATTCATTGTCCCAAAAAAGAAAATTCATTCAGGCCAGTTCTGGATCTGAAAATTTTGAATCGTTTTGTAAAAGTGCCAACTTTCAAAATGGTGACAAAGGACTATTCTGCCTTTTGTTCAGCAAGGTCATTTTAATATGTCCACGATAGACTTACAGGATGCATATCTTCATATTACGATTCATCCAGACCACTATCGGTTTCTGAGTTTCTCTTTTCTAGAAAAGCATTACCAATTTGACCTTTGATTTGGCCTAGCGGACAGCTCCAAGAATTTTTTTCAAAGGTTCTCGGTGCCCTACTTTCTCTAATCAGAGAACAGGGTATTGCGGTGTTTCCTTATTTGGACAATATTTTGGTACTAGCTCAGTCTTCACATTCTGCCGAATCTCACACGAATCAACTAGTGTTTATTCAAAGACATGGTTGGAGGATCAATTTACCAAAAAGTTCCTGGATTCCTCAGACAAGGGTCACCTTTTTAGGTTTCCAGATAGATTCAGTGTCCATGACTCGGTCTCTGACAAGAGACAAATAAAATTTGGTTTCAGCTTGTTGAAACCTTCAGTATCAATCATTCCCTTCAGTGACTGTGCATTGAAGTTTTGGGTCTCATGACTGCAGCATCGGACACGATCCCCATTGCTCGTTTTCATATGAGACCTCTTAAGCTTTGTATGCTGAATCAATGGTGCAGGGATTATATAAGGATATCACAATTAATATCCTTCAATCCCAACGTTCGACTCTCTCTGACTTGATGGTTAGATCACCGTCGTATAGTTCAAGGGGCCTCTTTCTTTCATGTAATTAGCAAGAGTCCATGAGCTAGTGACGTATGGGATATACATTCCTACCAGGAGGGGCAAAGTTTCCCAAACCTCAAAATGCCTATAAATACACCCCTCACCACACCCACAATTCAGTTTTACAAACTTTGCCTCCCGTGGAGGTGGTGAAGTAAGTTTGTGCTAGATTCTACGTTGATATGCACTCCGCAGCAGGTTGGAGCCCGGTTTTCCTCTCAGCGTGCAGTGAATGTCAGAGGGATGTGAAGAGAGTATTGCCTATTTGAATTCAATGATCTCCTTCTACGGGGTCTATTTCATAGGTTCTCTGTTATCGGTCGTAGAGATTCATCTCTTACCTCCCTTTTCAGATCGACGATATACTCTTATATATACCATTACCTCTACTGATTCTCGTTTCAGTACTGGTTTGGCTTTCTACTACATGTAGATGAGTGTCCTGGGGTAAGTAAGTCTTATTTTTGTGACACTCTAAGCTATGGTTGGGCACTTTTATATAAAGTTCTAAATATTTGTGTTTAAACATTTATTTGTCTTGTTTCAGGATGTTCAATATTCCTTATTTCATACAGTTTCATTATTTGGGATAATGCATTTGAATAATCAATTTTTTTTCTTACCTTAAAATTTACAGTCCTCTGGCTATGAAAGAAGTATCTCGAATACTGGTATGGGCGGAATCCAGCTCCTGTCTAATTTCTGCGGTTCATATCCCAGGTATAGACAATTGGGAAGCGGATTATCTCAGTCGCCAAACGTTACATCCGGGCGAATGGTCTCTTCACCCAGAGGTATTTCTTCAGATTGTTCAAATGTGGGGACTTCCAGAAATAGATCTGATGGCTTCTCATCTAAACAAGAAGCTTCCAAGTATCTGTCCAGATCCAGGGATCCTCAGGCAGAGGCAGTGGATGCATTGTCACTTCCTTGGAAGTATCATCCTGCCTATATCTTTCCGCCTCTAGTTCTTCTTCCAAGAGTGATTTCCAAGATTCTAAAGGAGTGCTCGTTTGTTCTGCTGGTGGCTCCAGCATGGCCTCACAGGTTTTGGTATGCGGATCTTGTCCGGATGGCCACTTGCCAACCGTGGACTCTTCCGTTAAGACCAGACCTTCTTTCGCAAGGTCCTTTTTTCCATCAGGATCTCAGATCCTTAAATTTGAAGGTATGGAGATTGAACGCTTGATTCTCAGTCATAGAGGTTTCTCTGACTCTGATTAATACTATGTTACAGGCTCGTAAATCTGTATCTAGGAAGATATATTATCGAGTCTGGAAGGCTTACATTTCTTGGTGTTCTCATCATTTTTCTTGGCGTTCTTTTAGAATACCTAGAATTTTACAGTTTCTTCAGGATGGTTTGGATAAAGGTTTGTCTGCAAGTTCCTTGAAAGGACAAATCTCTGCTCTTTCTGTTTTTCACAGAAAGATTGCTAGTCTTCCTGATATTCATTGTTTTGTACAAGCTTTGGTTCGTATAAAACCTGTTATTAAATCAATTTCTCCTCCTTGGAGTTTGAATTTGGTTCTGGGGGCTCTTCAAGCTCCTCCGTTTGAACCTATGCATTCGCTGGACATTAAATTACTTTCTTGGAAAGTTTTGTTTCTTTTGGCCATCTCGTCTGCTAGAAGAGTTTCTGAATTATCTGCTCTTTCTTGTGAGTCTCCATTTCTGATTTTTCATCAGGATAAGGCGGTGTTGCGAACTTCTTTTGAATTTTTACCTAAGGTTGTGAATTCTAACAACATTAGTAGAGAAATTGTGGTTCCCTCATTGTGTCCTAATCCTAAGAATTCTAAGGAGAGATCATTGCATTCTTTGGATGTAGTTAGAGCTTTGAAATATTATGTTGAAGCTACTAAACATTTCCGAAAGACTTCTAGTCTATTTGTTATCTTTTCCGGTTCTAGGAAAGGTCAGAAGGCCTCTGCCATTTCTTTGGCGTCTTGGTTAAAATCTTTGATTCATCATGCTTATGTCGAGTCGGGTAAAACTCCGCCTCAAAGGATTACAGCTCATTCTACTAGGTCAGTTTCTACTTCCTGGGCGTTTAGGAATGAAGCTTCGGTTGATCAGATTTGCAAAGCAGCAACTTGGTGGTCTTTGCATACTTTTACTAAATTCTACCATTTTGATGTGTTCTTCTGAAGCAGTTTTTGGTAGAAAAGTACTTCAGGCAGCTGTTTCAGTTTGATTCTTCTGCTTATAATTTCAGTTTTTTTCATTATAAGATTTAAACTTTGTTTTGGGTGTGGATTATTTTCAGCGGAATTGGCTGTCCTTTATTTTATCCACATCTTGGGTATTCATTATCCCATACGTCACTAGCTCATGGACTTGTGCTAATTACATGAAAGAAAACATAATTTATGTAAGAACTTACCTGATTCATTTCTTTCATATTAGCAAGAGTCCATGAGGCCCACCCTTTTTTTGTGGTGGTTATGATTTTTTTGTATAAAGCACAATTATTCCAATTCCTTATTTTTTATGCTTTCGCACTTTTTTTCTTATCACCCCACTTTTTGGCTATGCGTTAAACTGATTTGTGGGTGTGGTGAGGGGTGTATTTATAGTCATTTTGAGGTTTGGGAAACTTTGCCCCTCCTGGTAGGAATGTATATCCCGTACGTCACTAGCTCATGGACTCTTGCTAATATGAAAGAAATGAATTTATCCGGTAAGTTCTTACATAAATTGTTTTTGTTCGTCCAACCTGTACTGTAATCACAACAGATGCAAGTCTTTCAGGTTGGGGAGCTGTCTGGGGATCGCTGACAGCACAAGGGGTTTGGAAATCTCAAGAGGCCAGGTTACCAATCAATATTTTAGAACTCAGTGCTATTTTCAGAGCTCTTCAGGTTTGGCCTCTGTTGAAGAGAGAACCATTCATTTGTTTTCAGACAGTTAATATTACAACTGTGGCATATATCAATCATCAGGGTGGGACTCACAGTCCCCTAGCTATGAAAGGAGTATCTCGGATACTTCCTTGGGCGGAATCCGGCTCTTGTCTAATGTCTGCAGTACACATCCCAGGTGTAGACAATTGGGAAGCGGATTATCTCAGCCATCGGACTTTACATCCGGGGGAGTGATCTCTCCATCCAGAATTTTTCAGATGTGGGGTCTTCCAGAAATAGATATGATGGCTTCCCATCTAAACAAGAAACTTCCCAGGTACTTGTCCAGGGATCCTCAGGCGGAGTTGGTGGATGCGTTGGCAGTTCCTTGGTTTTACCAACCTGCTTATATCTTCCCGCCTCTAGTTCTTCGTCCAAGAGTGATCTCAAAGAACATGGAACAATTGTTTGTGTTTCTGGTAGCACCAGCACTTCATTTAAGACCAGACCTTCTGTCTCAAGGACCGTTTTTCCATCAGGATCTCAAATCGTGAAATTTGAAGGTATGGAAATTGAACGCGTAGTGCTTAGTCATAGAGGTTTCTCTGACTCAGTGATTGATACTATGTTACAGGCTCGTAAATCTGTTTCTAGGAAGATTTATTATCGAGTTTGGAAGACTCATAAATTCTCCTGGCAGTCTTTTAGAATTCCTAGAATTTCAGTTTCTTCAGGATGGTTTGGATAAAGGTTTGCCTGCAAGTTCCTTGAAGGGACAAATCTCTGATCTTTCTGTTTTATTTCACAGAAAGATTGCTAAGCTTCCTGATATTCACGGTTTTGTGCAGGCTTTGGTCTGTATCAAGCCTGCCATTAAATCAATCTCTCCTCCTTGGAGTCTTAATTTGGTTTTGAAGGCTTTACAGGCTCCTCCTTTTGAGCCTATGCATTCTTTGGATATTAAATTACTTTCTTGGAAAGTGTTGTTCATTTTGGCTCTCCTCTGCTAGAAGAGTTTCCAAATTATCTTCTCTTTCTTGCGAGTCTCCTTTTCTGATTTTCCATCAGGATAAGGCAGTTTTGCAGACTTCATTTAAATTTTTACCTAAAGTTGTGAATTCTAACAACATTAATAGGGAAATTGTTGTTCCCTCTTTGTGTCCTAATCCTAAGCATTCTTTGGAGAGATTCTTACATTCTCTGGATGTTAAATATAGTTAAAAAAATTAGCACTTTATTGAATAAAGAGACAATAACCTAAATCTATTTCTGGGTATAAGGAATGGGAATGTTACATCCAATCCTTGTATTCAGTATTAACCCAACACTAAATAAAAACAAGAAAGAGGGGCCATGTGGCCAATGTGGGGGGTGAATATTAGAGTATATTGGGTTTAGGGTTAGCTTTGCTAAGTAAGCATTGGCATTCTTATATGCTCATAAAAAAGTGGGAATCATCAGATCATCCAATATATGGCTAAACCCTATTTAGGAATCTGCAGCAAATCTTATATATAGACAGAATATTATTTCATAATAATCGTAATAATAAAGGGCTGTAATTATGTCCTATTGTAACAAATTCTCTGGATGTTGTAAGAGCTTTGAAATATTATTTTGAAGCTACTAAATATTTCAGGAAGACTTCTAGTCTATTTGTTGTCTTTTCTGGTCCTAGGAAAGGTCAAAGCTTCTGCCATTTCCTTGGCATCCTGATTAAAGCTTTTGCTTCATCAGGCTTATTTGGAGTCGGGTCAGGCCCCGCCTCAGAGAATCACAGCTCATTCTACTAGATCAGTCTCCACTTCATGGGCTTTTACGAATGAAGCTTCAGTTGATCAGATTTGCAAAGCAGCAACTTGGTCTTCTTTGCATACATTTACTAAATTCTACCGTTTTGATGTATTTGCCTCTTCGGAAGCAGTTTTTGGTAGAAAAGTTCTTCATGCAGCTGTTTCAGTTTGATTCCTCTGCTTATGTTTTAAGTTTTTTCTTTTCAATTATGAGAAACTTATTTTTTTGGATGTGGGTTTAATTTTTTCAGTGGAAAATTGCTTTATTTTTATCCCTCCCTCTCTAGTGACTCTTCTGTGGAGTACCACATCTTGGGTATTACTATCCCATACGTCTCTAGCTCATTACATGAAAGAAAACATAATTTATGTAAGAACTTACCTGATAAATTAATTTCTTTCATATTGGCAAGGGTCCATGAGACCCACCCTTTTTATGGTGGTTATGTTTTTGTATAAAGCACAATTAGATTTCCAGTTCCTTTTTAGTCCTTTTTCTATCACCCCACTACTTAGCTATTCGTTAAACTGAATTGTGGGTGTGGTGAGGGGTGTATTTATAGGCATTTAAGGTTTGGGAAACTTTGCCCCTCCTGGTAGGATTGTATATCCTATATGTGACTAGCTCATGGACTCTTGCCAATATGAATGAAATTAATTTATCAGGTAAGTTCTTACATAAATTGTTTTTTAAATGTACAAGTCTAATAGCCTCTGTCTCCATATTGCACACACATACTCTTTACAGGAAAATGAGGGCACAGTTAACAGTTGTACAGATTCTTGCCGGGACACACATTATTATATTAAATTAGAATATACACTGACAAGGCTACTTTCAGCTTTTGTGAAATGATGCACCATTTGTAACACCACAAAAGCATCTTGGTCATTTAATTTAAAATTGTATCATGTGGGATACTAAATAATTGCCCATGCTGTATATACCAACGGAAACGTAGCTAAAAAAAATACTTTCAGCTATTGAATAATAATCTTTATTTGATATTAAAGTCAAATAATCACTGTACGGGAACTACTCATGATCCAGAAATAATTAAAATCTAAACATTTGAAGGGAGAGTAGAACACCTTGTAATAACAAGACATTTCTGTTGTCTTGATTAGACTTGGCTGATATATTCTATAGCATTTTTAAAACTAACGTCTTGTTTGCAGATGGTTTTTCAATACCAAAACTCCATCTACCCCTTATCTTATTTGTGTTTATCTGGGCTTGAGTCTGCAGACCACAAAGCTAGCCCTGGTCATTATGTTGATATAAAATGTATGTATTGCAATGGTTATCTATCCGGGAAAAATATGTAGCAGGCTTAGGCTTGATACGGTTTCAAGGTTTGAGAATAAAAAAAAACATGACTTCTAGAGTCATTTTATATCTCTGTAGGGAGTGATGCAACACATGTACAGGCTGTGCTTTTCAGCACTTGGTTGCCCCACTCTGTGTGGTCTATTTCTCTGTGGCTGGGCTTTTGCTCTCAAACTCTTCCACTTTACAATAATAGCACAGTTGACCAGCGCAGATCTAGTAGGTCAGAAATGTAATAAACAGGCTTGTGACTAAAGTGGTATCCTATGACAGTGGCAAGTAACTGAGCTCTTCAGTATAACTCATTGTACTACCATTGTCTGTCTATGGAGATTTTAGTGCTATGTGCTGGATTTTAGACATATTTGCAATGGGTGTGACTGTATTAGTAGTGGCGTGTATATTTAAAATTGTATCTAGCTAGAAAAACAGCTGCAATCTCTTGGAAATAGGCTATATACACACTATCTAAAATTCTAAAATTCATGCAACTAAAGGAAGGCTGGTTTGGGCCCATGGGCTGTAGGTTGGCCTTTAAATAATTGCTAACAGAATTTGAAAAAGGAGTAGTCAAAATTAAAGGGCCACTGTAAGTAAATATTTTCTATGCCTGTTACTAACTAACTACCCCAAGTACGCTTTTTATCAATAGCATTTCATTAACATATCTCTACTGTATATCAGAAATCTTGACTGCAAATTTAATTGTTTTCCAAACCCACTCCGTGGGTATCCTTTGCTCTGTACCAATCCGTTTACAATACCTAGGTTTCAAAATGGCGCTTTAAACACAAAGTTATTGGTTTAAGTATTTTGAACATGCAGTGCTGAAAATAGTGGGCAGGATAACGTGACATCATCGGCGAATAAAAGATATAACTTTTAGAACGTTATGAAACTTCGTTTTGGAGAAAATATAGGTCAGTAGGTTTTAATTAATGTTTATTAACTTTAATATGTTAGTTTTTTAGCTTAAAAATTATAACAGAAAGTAATCCTTTAAACTTAGATGATAGGATAGAGCATGACATTTTGAACTTTCCAATGTACTTATTAACAATTTTGCTTAGTTCTCTTGTTATCCTTTGTTATAGATTAATTCTAGATGAGCTCAGGTTTGTGCACATCTTTAGCCATCTGATTGCAGAGTTTGCAACAAAGTCTAGCAATGTTTAACATATTTCCATACACTGCTGCCATAGACGCTTAGGCTGCTAAAGACACATGAACACTCCTATCAGCCTACTTAGGTTTACCCTTCAGCAAAGGATATAAAGAGTACAACGCAAATTTGAGTTTGAGTACATTGTAAAGTTTTTTAAAACTGAATCATGAATATTTAGTTTTGACTTTACTGTTCCTTTAAGGAAAATATTTTGGTATGCTCATTTGAATAAGGGTATGAGAACAAATTTGTATATACTATTGCATCCTGTTTGAGGTTCTGACATTATCTACTTTTCCCCCCCTCTCTTCTCTAGATTTAGAACTCCAAACAGTAAGCTTATGGGAGACCATGCACCTCATACTCCAACGCCTTTTAAAAATGCTCTTGAAAAGTTTGGTAGCCTTAAACCACTGGTAAGAAAAAAGCTGGTTCATGGGTTTATGTATTTTTAAAAAAATATTAGATTTGTATTTCCTTGTGAACCCAGATAGATTTTAGACAAACTGTGCCATATGATACTTGGAGATATGGTATCTTTTTAGACACCCTTTTCTATGAACCCTGCAGAGCAGCTCTGCAAGGTTGCTGCTTGGTTTTCTTTCATATTGTCAAAACATTTTATTAGCTCAGTGTGCTTACATCTTTCACAGTCGGCTTTTCTTTCAGACTTTTTCTATGATGTATATGTAGAGGACAAATCTGCTTTTATATGTGAAGATATTCTCTTGTGTCATTGTGACTTTTTTAGGTTTTGTTTCAGTTGAAAGTATCTACTTCATGTTCCCTGCATACCTTTTTAGTAAATTGTATTAATTTGTCTTCAGGCAGCTTTTGGGAGCAAGATCATGCTGATGCTTTAGATTGCAGAGTTCGTAGCTGGCAGGGGCATTTCCTTGATATTAATGACCCTTTGGAAAATTTTCAGAAAATGCTTAAATGGATATTATTGCAACAAGGCAAAGCTATAATGTGATAGTATCCTTAAATATTTTGTCTTTTCTAACCTTTCCCTCCTATTTCCATAACACAGATTTCCTTCTTAAAGTGAAAGTAAATCCGGCTTGGGAGCCGGATTTACCGCATGGCTATTGGCTAAGAGGTGAAAATGTCACCTCTTAGCCAAAAATTGTTTTAGCCATGCGCTGTTGTAGGAGCTAAGAGCGGTGAACGGTTGAATCAAATAAAGGAGCTTTCTATATGAAGTATCTTATACTTCATGAATGAAAGTGCCCTTTATTTGTTTCAATAGTAAATCCTAGCATTTGTAAAACGCTAGGATTTACTTTCACTTTAATGAGGAGAGTCCACAGCATCATTCCTTACTGTTAGGAAATACTGAACTTGGCCACCAGGAGGAGGCAAAGACACCTCACCCAAAGGCTCAAATACTCCCCCAACTTCCCTCATATCCCAGTCATTCTTTGCCTTTCGTTACAGGAGGTTGGCAGAGAAGTGTCAGAAGATTAGGAGTAGTTCCTTATGAAGGGTAGAAAAAAGGAGAAAGAAAGTGACAGTATATAAGCACTCAAAAGATACTGTATCAAATATATGGTTAATATGGCAAGGAATATCACCTAGATCCGTGATTAATAAAACGTAACATTTAATGAGGATATATAAAATATGAGTGTAGTGTAAGTATGTTAAAACTTAGATTAATAATATGTACAAAGGGAGACCGCATCCACTAAATGTTAAACAATTACCTATGAATTGTATAACACCGCAAGGCACACAGCTCAGTGCAAACCAAAGAGCGCTCATATATAGCAAGAAAATTACCTAAAAAGGGGGATTGACCCCACCAACAATGTAACCAAATTATGCAATATAAAGCCAGGTAAGCAAGGTTCTGAGTGACTGCGGTAATAGTACGGGAGTAACCCAGCAAATCAATAATTCTGGATACTATATAAGTGGATGCTGCCCCCAGATACGCCTGATGCTCATTTTGCTGTTACCACTGCTTTGTCAAAGGCTAACCAGATCAAGGATTGCTCCCCTGCCTTTAAACACTGATCAGCCAATCACAGTTACGTGCGGTAACACACCCACACGTCTAAACCTATCCTGAGTGACTAGCGTTCATTGACCATGAACCTGTCACGTGTCTTAACGTCAACGATGACGTCGACATGTCCTGTATTGACAGATGCGATTGCTTACTTTTTGCAAAAACATTAGGCTGCTAATATAAAAAGAATCATTAGATCGTATACTGTGTGTTAATGTGTAGCATGCATAGCATGCAATCCGACCGTAACTGTTATCTACAGTGTCTGAGTACGCATTGCATATTTAACACAACACATTAGGCTACTAACATAAGGAGGATCTTTAGGTCATATACTGTACGTTAATGTGTAGCATGCAGTCAAACCTAAATTGTTATTTACAATGTCTATTGAGTGCCATCAAAAAGAGATGATAGACTCAATACTCAAAACTCACACTCTCAAATCCAATATTTGAATTGAGAAAATGACTTATCAGAGTAAGGGTACCACAATAATAAAAGAATTCATTTAATAAGATACAATGCACGGTATATTTGGAGGTTAACCTCAACTATGTACCTTTTAAGATCTAAGGGGTTAATACGTGTATTAACGTTTGTACATAAGAGAATTGGCTAATCCATGTGATAGGCTTGTTACCTATGAATATCAATCGATACAGTTAAATTTTAAAAAATTCTATTTTCTCTTGTTAAGTGTGTTCAGTCCACGGGTCATCCATTACTTATGGGATATATTCTCCTTCCCAACAGGAAGTTGCAAGAGGATCACCCAAGCAGAGCTGCTATATAGCTCCTCACATGTATCATATCCAGTCATTCTCTTGCAACCCTCAACAAAGAAGGTCGCGAGAGGAGTTGGAGTTTTTTACTTAATTATTCTTCAATTAAAGGTCGCATGGGTGGAAAGTGAACATGGAAAAGAGTTCTGTTTCCACTCACAAGGGTTCCCTTCCTAGGGACTCTTATAGATTCTGTAGAGATGAAGATTTACCTGACGGAGTCCAGGTTATCAAAAATTCTAAATGCTTGCCGTGTCCTTCATTCCATTCCAAGCCCATCAGTAGCTCAGTGCATGGAAGTAATCGGCTTAATGGTTGCGGCAATGGATATAGTGCCATTTGCGCGCCTGCATCTCAGACCGCTGCAATTATGCATGCTGAGTCAGTGGAATGGGGATTACTCAGATCTGTCCCCTTTACTGTATCTGCACCAGGAGACCAGGGATTCTCTTCTCTGGTGGTTGTCTCGGGTTCATCTGTCCAAAGGAATGACCTTTCGCAGACCAGATTGGACGATTGTAACAGATGCCAGCCTACTAGGTTGGGGCGCAGTCTGGAACTCCCTAAAGGCTCAGGGATCGTGGACTCAGGAGGAGAAACTCCTTTCAATAAACATTCTGGAATTAAGAGCAATATTCAATGCTCTTCTAGCTTGGCCTCAGTTAGCAACACTGAAGTTCATCAGGTTTCAGTCGGACAGCATCACGACTGTAGCTTACCTCAATCATCAAGGAGGAACCAGGAGTTCCCTAGCGATGTTAGAGGTCTCAAAGATAATCCGCTGGGCAGAGTCTCACTCTTGCCACCTGTCAGCGATCTACATCCCAGGCGTGGAGAACTGGGAGGCGGACTTTTTGAGTCGCCAGACCTTTCATCCGGGGGAGTGGGAGCTTCATCCGGAGATATTTGCTCAACTGATTCTTCGTTGGGGCAAACCGGAACTGGATCTCATGGCATCTCGCCAGAACGCCAAGCTTCCGTGCTACGGATCCAGGTCCAGGGACCCGGGAGCGGTGCTGATAGATGCACTAGCAGCCCCTTGGGTTTTCAACATGGCTTATGTGTTTCCACCATTTCCGTTATTGCCTCGACTGATTGCCAAGATCAAACAGGAGAGAGCATCTGTGATTCTGATAGCGCCTGCATGGCCACGCAGGACCTGGTATGCAGACCTAGTGGACATGTCGTCCTGTCCACCATGGTCTCTGCCTCTGAGGCAGGTCCTTCTAATTCAGGGTCCTTTCAACCATCCAAACCTAATTTCTCTGAGGCTGACTGCATGGAGATTGAACGCTTGATTCTATCGAAGCGTGGTTTCTCGGAGTCGGTTATTGATACATTAATACGGGCTCGGAAACCTGTGACCAGAAAAATTTACAATAAGATATGGCGTAAATATTTATATTGGTGTGAATCCAAGAGTTACTCATGGAGTAAGGTTAGGATTCCTAGGATATTGTCTTTTCTACAAGAGGGTTTAGAAAAGGGTTTATCCGCTAGTTCTCTAAAAGGACAGATTTCTGCTCTGTCTATTCTTTTACACAAGCGTCTGGCAGAGAATCCAGACGTCCAGGCTTTGGCTAGGATTAAGCCTGTGTTTAAAGCTGTTGCTCCTCCGTGGAGCTTAAACTTGGTTCTTAAAGTTCTTCAGGGTGTTCCGTTTGAACCCCTTCATTCCATTGATATTAAGCTTTTATCTTGGAAAGTTCTGTTTTTGATGGCTATTTCCTCGGCTCGAAGAGTCTGAGTTATCTGCCTTACATTGTGATTCTCCTTATCTGATCTTTCATTCAGACAAGGTAGTCCTGCGTACTAAACCTGGGTTTTTACCTAAGGTTGTTTCTAACAGGAATATCAATCAAGAGATTGTTGTTCCATCATTGTGTCCTAATCCTTCTTCAAAGAAGGAACGTCTTGCATAATCTAGACGTGGTCCGTGCCCTGAAGTTCTACTTACAGGCAACTAAAGATTTTCGGCAAACTTCTTCTCTGTTTGTCGTTTACTCTGGACAGAGGAGAGGTCAAAAGGCTTCGGCTACCTCTCTCTCTTTTTGGCTTCGTAGCATAATACGTTTAGCCTATGAGACTGCTGGACAGCAGCCTCCTGAAAGAATTACAGCTCATTCCACTAGAGCTGTGTCTTCCACCTGGGCCTTTAAGAATGAGGCCTCTGTTGAACAGATTTGCAAGGCTGCAACTTGGTCTTCACTTCATACTTTTTCCAAATTTTCCAAATTTGACACTTTTGCTTCTTCGGAGGCTGTTTTTGGGAGAAAGGTTCTTCAGGCAGTGGTTCCTTCTGTTTAATGTTCCTGCCTTGTCCCTCCCATCATCCGTGTACTTTAGCTTTGGTATTGGTATCCCATAAGTAATGGATTACCCGTGGACTGAACACACTTAACAAGAGAAAACATTTATGCTTACCTGATAAATTTATTTCTCTTGTAGTGTGTTCAGTCCACGGCCCGCCCTGTCTTTTTTGAGGCAGGTTCTAAATTTTAAATAACTCCAGTCACCACTGCACCCTGGATATGACATGTGAGGGGAGGAGCTATATAGCAGCTCTGCTTGGGTGATCCTCTTGCAACTTCCTGTTGGGAAGGAGAATATATCCCATAAGTAATGGATGACCCGTGGACTGAACACACTACAAGAGAAATAAATTTATCAGGTAAGCATAAATTGTTTCTTTGATCTGCATATGATGCGAAATTTATGAATGCATACTAATATGCTTAGTTATCAATCTAATACATAGTAATGTATACTTGACAGTAATTTTTCACTAACATTTTTGTAACTATTTAATTATACGTACTATATATGAATTGTGGTACCCTTACTCTAATAAGTCATTTTCTCAATTCAAATATTGGATTTGAGAGTGTGAGTTTTGAGATGAGTCTGTCATCTTTTTGATGGCACTCAATAGACATTGTAAATAACAATTTAGGTTTGACTGCATGCTATGCATGCTACACATTATCGTACAGTATATGTTAGTAGCCTAATGTGGTGTTAAATATGCAATGCGTACTCAATAGACACTGTAGATAAGTTACGATCGGATCGCATGCTACACTTTAACATACAGTATACGATCTAATGATTCTTCTTTTTTATCCTATTGTTTTTGTGATAAGCAAGCAAGCGCATCTGCCAATACAGTTGCGATAAACAAGCGCATTTAATAGATAACAATTACGGTCTGACTGCATGCTATGCATGCTACACATTAACACACAGTATACGATCTAATGATTCTTTTTATATTAGCAGCCTAATGTTTTTGCAAAAAGTAAGCAATCACATCTGTCAATACAGGACATGTCGACGTCGTCGTTGACGTTTAGACACGTGACAGGTTCATGGCCAATGAACGCTAGTCACTCAGGATAGGTTTAGATGTGTGGGTGTGTTACCGCACGTAACAGTGATTGGCTGATCAGTGTTTAAAGGCAGGGGAGAGATCCTTGATCTGGTTAGCCTTTGACAAAGCCGTGGTAACGGCGAAATGCGCATCAGGCGTATCTGGGGGCAGCATCCACTTATATAGTATCCAGAATTATTGATTTGCTTGGTTACTTCCGTACTATTACCGCAGTCACTCAGAACCTTGCTTACCTGGCTTTATATTGCATAACTTAGTTACATTGTTGGTGGGGTCAATCCCCCTTTTTAGGTAATTTTCTTGCTATTTATGAGCCCTCTTTGGTTTGCACTGAGCTCTGTGACTTGCAGTGTTATACAATTCATAGGTAATTGTTTAATAATATGTACAAAGGGAGAACGCATCCACTAAATGTTAATCTAAGTTTTAACATACTTACACTACACTCATTATATTTTATATATCCTCATTAAATGTTACGTTTTATTAATCATGGATCTAGGTGATATTCCTTGCCATATTAACCATATATTTGATGCAGTATCTTTTGAGTGCTTATATACTGTCACTTTCTTTCTCCTTTTTTCTTCATTAACATTGACAGTTAGCACCCTCCTTCATATCGTTATTGAGATTGATTACTTTGAAATTATATATGTATTTTTCCATACATACTATATGTACTATATGGGATATAGGACAATATTTTTCTCAACAATTTGATGACTTTAGAAGGGGTCCCTCTTATTTATTTATAATTTCCCATTACTACTATTTACTTTCCTTATGAAGGGTATCTGCCCTTCGAAATTGGACTGGAGTTTTAAGTAGTCTTGTCAGCCTCTCAGTGAGTGCATTGACGAATGTTAGTCTGGAGATTCAGGGAGAGTCCTTCTGTGAATCCATTCAGACTCTCATTAACAGCTAAGCAATCAGTGTTGACGAGTTTCACTGCCTGCTTCCATTACTCAAATCCATGTCAGGAGCAATGCTACAAGACTATCAAACTTGAGAGGCTGTGTTCTGTTCCACGACATAGATTCCTGGTAAGATTGTTTCAATTTTTATACACATATAACGCTAGAAGACAGGGTCACAGTGTGGCTCCTTTTATCTGTATGAAATCAAGGGTTAATATCTCCGGAGGGGAATTATTAAACAGGGTGGATTAATCTCATAATTTATTTTATTATGAAAAAGCTGTGACGTGAGATGAGGCTCAGGCAGATGTTGGAATGTACAGGTTTTACTTTCTTCGGTTCAAGCAATCCCCATCATCGTTTGAGATGAGCCACATCAATTGTTTAAAAAGAAACAAATCTTTCACAAACACGATTTGATTTGTTTGTGTTTAACTATATTGTTACACGGAGATCTATTGTGTCAAATAAACATTCTAAAATATTTTTATTTTTAAAAACATCTTTATTAACTTTCTGATATATCTTTAATTTTATGGGCTCATACAAAGGTCATTATATGGCAAATATTCTCATACTAATATTCTTATACTTATATACGCAAATGTGTATTTCTATGTTTCCAAACCATACCGCATTCAAGAACAAGAGAGATCGGATAGGTCAAGCTTCAAACCAATGAAAACAAAATGCGGGCTATTTAAAAACAGCAAACACAGGTAGTAGGCATCTTGATAAAGGCCCCTGGCGGCTGACACACGTAGAAATTTGCCTACTGAACTTGCTAACACAGTATTGCATTATCAGTTGTGGAAACGTAAGTAGATAGGACAGGTACATTGAGCAGTCACGATTACATATTGTACTGTCTCTATATGTGTAATCCCTGCCCCAGGACCTACTCACGCGAACCCACCTTGAATAACAAACTACAGTCTGTAAACGGGGCTGCTTCAAAGTCTCATATGCTAAGCCTCTTGGATTACAGATATTAGAGAAAAAGAAACATCCTTGAACCCTAACCCGGATTTAACTCCAACATAGCGAGGATCAATTGGGTATCACCGTGTCTTGGAGAACGCTGAACCCGTTTGACAAGGTTACACAATAAATAGAAGTCCACGGAGGCGACATTATCTTTGCTATCTTATATACATTCACTTTCTTCAATAAGGACAGCAGAGATTGTAAGATAGATTTCCCAAAGATCTATTGCACACAGATCTGCTGACTGCTCCATTGATACCGCTGCAGTAACATAAAGGACACAGGTTTCCTACATATTAGCTACGATACCTGCTATATTGAAAAACAGCTTTATTCTTTGTCCTTGCTTACATATTGTAACTTAGGTTAATCGGTTATTAGTTGTATCTAGTTGTTTCAGATTGAATATCATTATTCGCTAATTTTATGCAACTAATATTTTTATGTAATTAATAGTACTTTTTATCCTTAGTATTTTTCATTTCTAGATGCCGGCATATTTTGTTTAATGACATTTTTATTTGTCTTATAAATTTTATATATTCAATTTCATATAATATTCGATACAATATATCTCCATGTCATTAATTTTGGTTTATTTGTCGATATCCACACGCCCCTAATTTTAATTTCTGAACGGAATACTCGGCTACATATTAACATATATTTTTTATAACATTTTCATAGATCCACCAGTTGCTTAAAATCTCTTAGCCTTTTGAGCACTTTCCCAATACCTTTTTTTCACTTTCGTTTTTTGTAAGCTGTACAGCCTGAAAGGCTTGGCGCACTTTTTTCCTATAGCAGGGATAGTCCTGCATTGCGCACCACGTGACCGGGTGTGGTCAAACTGATTTCCTCTTTCTTGACCATGCGATTTACCGGAGAATCGGTTTCTTTGTTTGGCCTGGGTCATAGGAGGTGGTGAGTGCCCCAGCCATTGGGGGTATAAAGGTGCCGTTTTATTTTCAATAGTCTGCTTTATAAGTGCAAGCTATGGAGGATTCTGATGTGTTAGAGGGTTCTCCCTCTTTACAGAAGTCTAATACCAGTCTATATTGTGAGGAGGCCGTGGTGTACCCGCCTGCTCAATTATGTTCCGCATGCCTTGATAATGTAATCATGTAAGTTAATGTTTAGTACCATTGAGCCGCCCACCTCTGAGGAGTTTCCGTCCCGCGAGGTGCGTACCCTACTTTCTTCTCCCAATACAAATGCAGTTTCCCGTAGCACTCCTAATCCTCCATCTGGAGGGGCCCTTTTACCGCCAGACTTTGCTGAACAGTTACAAATGGCAGTGTCTGCAGCCTTTAGTGCTTTACCTCGCCCTGATAAGCGCAATCGAAAGGTCAAATATTGCTATCCTTCCGAGGGGTCATCTACTAGCTTATTGGATTTATCTGATACAAGATTATCCGATTCCGATGATGAAGGCGTCAGATACTTCAGAGGATGCTCTTTCTCGGAATCTGCTGCCTCTAAGCCTCCAGCTGCGGAGGAACCAGACTTTAGATTTAGGATTGAACATTTACGCTTTCTGCTAAAGGAAGTTTTTTGACTACTTTAGAGGTTCCAGAGCCTAAATTGCCTGAGGAACCTTTGATTCCTAAATTAGATAAGGTCTACGAGGGCAGGGTTGTACCACAGACTATCCCGGTTCCCGTAAAGATGACTAACATTATTAATGAATGGGAAAGAATTGGTTCTTCATTTCCCCTGCCTTTTAAAAATGATTCCTGGTTCCGGACTTTCAATTAGTGTTGTGGGGTTCCATCCCCAAGGTGGATGGCGCTATCTCCACGTTTGCTAAACGCACTACTTTCCTGCTTGAGGATAGTTAAACATTTAAAGAGCCCATGGATAAGAAGATAGAAACTCTGAGAAATATGTTTCAACATGCGGGATATTTGTTTCAACTGGCAGCGGCTGTTGCTGGAGCGGCTACCTACTGGTGCGACTCCTTATCGGAGTTGATCGAGGTGGAGGACAGGACTTCAAAGTCGAGACTTCTTTCCCTCCCATTTAAGGGAAAGATTCTATATAGTCCAGGCATGGACTCAATGGACTCAATCATCTCCACGGTTACTGGAGGCAAAGGTGCCTTTTTTTTACCCCAGGAAAAGAAAAACAAACCTAAAGGACAAGGTCCCAATTTTCATTCGGTTAAATCCCAACATTAGCAGCCCTCAGCAAAGCCAGAGCGATCCAAGGGGAATTGGAAGCCTGCTCAGTCCTGGAATAAACCAAGCAAAACAAGAAGCCCGCCGAGTCAGTCAGCATGAAGGGGCGGCCCCCGATCCGGCTCTGGATCTTGTAGAGCGCAGACTATCTCTCTTTTCGGACGCTTGGTTTGGGGACGTGCAAGACAAGTGTGTCCTGGAATTCTTTGCTCATGGATACAGGATAGGTTTCAAGTCCCATCCACCCAGGGGTAGATTTCTCTTGTCAAATCTGTCTTCAAAGCCAGAAAAGTGAGAAGCTACTCAAACCTTTTTGTGGTCCCAAAGAAGGGAACTTTCCGCCTGATTTTGGACCTAAAGTGCTTAAACAAATTCCTATCAGTTCCCTTGTTCAAGATGGAGACAATAAGGTCCATCCTTCCCTTAGTTCAGGAAGGACAGTTCATGACCATGATAGATCTGAAAGATGCTTACCTTCACGTTCCAAAACACAAGGAACACTTCAAGTTCCTAAGGTTTGCATTCCTGGACCAGCACTTCCAGTTTATTGCACTGCCAATTTGGTTTACCTACTGCTCCAAGAGTTTTTACGAAGATTCTGGGCGCTCTGCTTGCAGTGGCCAGAACCAGAGGTATAGCAGTAGCGCCATACTTGGACAATATTATGGTTCATTCGAAAGATCTATTTCTTTTTCGATCTCATGGATGGAAGATAAACTTAGACAAGAGTTCTCTTAATCCAGTACCAGGGTGGAATTCCTGGGCACTATAATAGACTCAATATCCATGAGGATATTCCTTACAGTCGAGAGACGTTGCAAGCTAAATTCCGCTTGTCTTGCCCTCCAGACCTCCTTAAGGCCCTCTGTGGCTCGGTGTATGGAGGTGATTGATCTCATGGTTTCCAGCATGGACATCGTTCCTTTTGCAATATTCTGTCCCAGACCACTTCAGCTGTGCATGCTGAGACAGTGGAACGGCGATCATTCTGATCTGTCTCAACAGATTTCTCTGGACAGCCGGTCGAGAGAATCGCTCTCTTGGTGGCTCTGTCCAGATCACCTGTCCCAAGGGACATCCTCCTTCAGACCATCCTGGGAGATTGACTACGGACGCATGTCTATCAGGGTGGAGAGCAGTTTGGGGTGCCAGGAAGGCACAGGGCCTGTGGACTTGAGAGGAATCCCTCATCCCGATCAACATTCTGTAACTTCGGGCAATCTTCTATTTTCTGAAGGCTTGGCCTCTTCTGGGTTTGTCCCACTTTATCAGATTTCAGTCAGACAGCATAACCTTACATCAACCATCAGGGGGGAACAAGGAGCTCCCTAGCGATGAGGGAAGTGTATCAGATTCTGCAATGGGCTTAGGCCCACAGCTGCTCGTGTTCAGCGATCCACATTCCGTGTTTGGACAACTGGGAAGTGGATTTCCTCAGCAGACAATCCTTTCATCCGGGGAATAGTCTCTACATCCCGATGTATTTACAGAGATTGGCAACAGATGGGGGACGCCGGAGATGGATCTCATGGCGTCCTGGCTCAATTCCAAGCTACCCAGATATGTGTCGTTATCCAGGGATCCTCAGGCGGAACTAATAGATACATTATCAGTGCCTTGGAGATTCAATCTAATTTAAATTTTTCCTCTGTTACCACTTCTCACTCGTGTATTAGCCCACATCAAGCAGGAGCAAACATCAGTGATACTGATTGCTCCATTGTGGCCGCAAAGGATGTGGTTCGCGGATCTGGTGGGGATGTCTTCATCTCCTCCATGGAAGTTACCTTGTCGCAGGGATCTGCTGGAACAGGGTCCTTTACTTCATCAAAATCTAAATTCTCTGAGGCTGACTGTGTGGAGATGGAACACTTAGTCCTAGCCAAGAGAGGTTTCTCTGAGAGTTATTGATACCCTCATTCAGGCTCGTAAGCCTGTTACTCATCGCATCTGCCATAAGGTGTGGAGAGCTTACTTGTTCTGGTGTGAAGAGGTGGTTTCGCCTGGCATAAGGCCAAGGCTGCCAGGATTCTTTCCTTTCTCCAGGAGGGTCTGGAGAAGGGCCTTTCTGCCATTTCCCTGAGGGGACAGATTTCAGCCCTTTTTTGCTGCACAAGAGACTCATCCTTGTTCTACTCTGGGAAGTGTAAGGATCTGAAGGCTTCTTCGACTTATCTTTTTGGTTGAGGAGTGTTATATGCTTGACTTAAAAGTCAGAGGGACTAAGACCTCCTCAGAGGATTACGGCACATTCCACTAGAGCGGTGACTTCCTCTTGGGCCTTTAAGAACAAGGCCTCTATGGATCAGATTTGTAAGGCGGCTACCTGGTCCTCCTTACATACTTTTCAAAATTCTACAAATTTGACGTTTTTGCTTCGGCTGAACCAGCTTTTGGGAGAAAAGTTTTACTGGCTGTGGTGCCCAGATTATGGTCCGCCTTTTCTTTACCCTTCCCGTTATCATTCAGTGTCTAGAGCTTGGGAATAGTTTTCCTAACATTAGGGAATGGTGCCGTGGACTCTCCTCATATTAAGAAGGAAAACATAAATTATGCTTACCTGATAATTTGATTTCCTTCTGTATGAGGAGAGTCAACGGCCCCCGTCCGTATACTCCGATTTGCGGACCAAAATGTATTTTTCTCTTCCGGCACCATTTATACACTATTTTTCCTACGTTTTACTTGTTCCCTTGGCAGAATGACTGTGATATGAGGGAAGTAGGGGGAGTATTTTAGCCTTTTGCTTGGGTTTATTTGCCTCCTCCTGGTGGCCAGGTTCAGTATTTCCCAACAGTAAGGGAATGATGCCGTGGACTCTCCTCATACAGAAGGAAATTAAATTATCAGGTAAGCATACTTTTTTTGCATTGTTTTTTCATAGATCCTTAGAATGCTTGTTAGTTCTGTTTTATATATTTGCTAATCATCAGAATAAGTGTCTGCATCAGAGGCGTGCTGTATTCACATACTATTTGCAAAGGTTATCACACCGGAAATGTACTGCTCTATTCTAGAACCAGAATAGACGGCAACAAGTAATTGTCTTAAAACAATAGGACCTCTGAGTGAATGAAGACATGTGCAGCAAGCTCCTTTTTGTAAGCTTCATCTAAACTCGAACCAATTTCCTCATACTTTAATGTGAAATGGAGATTTTTGGCTGAAAGTGTTTTTATAATTGCAAGCAGCATTTCGATGGAAAACTTCGATTGCAGTTCCTATCACTTAGACAAGGTGTCATTGGCCTGTGCCAATATTTGGATAGCTTTGGTTCTGGCCACATTTAGTATGTGTTTATGTATTTTCTACAACATCCCGCAAACTTTTTTCTCAAGCCAGTGTACAAATATGCTAGGATCAGTCTGGTGTCCAGTTTGTATCATGACAAGCATGTTGCCCATACACTGTACCAGGTGGTGGTTTCCATGTTGCCATAAACCTCATTGGTAAAACAGAATGCTCTGTTGTAGTGGTAATATTTTGTTTAGGGAAATGGTGTGTATCTGCTCCCCCACCCCCTTTAAATACACACGTCCCTGCTTATTGTCAGTTTGACTTTTACTGCGGTTAACCAGTTCTTTCATCTACAGCCTCCTACCCCACACTTGGAGGAGGATTTGAAGGAAGTCCTTCGTAGTGAGTCTGGCATTGAGTTAATCATTGTGGATGAACCCAAACATGATAGACAGAGACGAAAACCTGTGGTAAGAACTTTACTTTGTCCCTTATCTCCTAAACTGTTTTCTCATGAACAGCAAGGAAACATTCAACAAATATGAAAAATATTAGACACCAAAAGTATTTCCATCTAAAGGGGAGGAGAGTCCACGGCTTCATTCATTACTGTTGGGAATTAAGAACCTGGCCAACAGGAGGAGGCAAAGACACCCCAGCCAAAGGCTTAAATACCTCCCCCACTTCCCTCATCCCCCAGTCATTATTTGCCTTTCATCACAAGAGGACGGCAGTGAAGTGCCAAAGATCATAGTAGTCTCTTATGGAGGGTAGTACTCCGCATTGGGACTGGAGTTTTTAAGTAGTCCTGTCAGCCTCTCAGTCAGAGCATGGATGAAAGTTAGTCCGTAGATGCAGGGAGAGTCTTTCTGTGAAACCATCCCGACTCATATTAACAGCTCCACAAGCAATCAGCGTTGACTAGTTTAGCTGCCTGCTTTGTACACTCAAGTCCATGTCAGGAGCGAGGCTACTAACCTGTCACACTTGAAGGGCCGTGTTCCTGTTCCATGGCGTATTCTGGTAAGATAATTTCATTTTTTATTACATAATAACACGGAAGACAGTGTGATGCCTTCTATCTTTAAAGTATCAAGGGTTAATATTCCTGGAAAGGGGAATATTGAATAATCTTAAGATTAAACAGAGAACAAAAGCTGAACAATATAGTGTGCTGCATAAATTAAAAGGATTTAGGGTGCGGTATAGACTAGAAAAAACACGTTTTTAATTCACCTAAACTAGGTGATATATTATTGCGTGGGGGGGGGGGTTGGATAAACTATGGTTTCACAGCTTGAGGTTGGCAAGTTGCAATAAGATAGGACAGCATAGCTATATAAAAAATCTCCTGTGCTTAATGGGCTCAAGTGAATACTCAGAAATGAGTCCATTCTTGCTAGGGTAATGTTATATTGAGCATATTAGAGTCTAGAAAGCTGCTAAACTTGGCATATATTATGAGAGGAGAAACTATACCCTAAGGTTGCAGTGCAGGTCCTGTCTGCGCTAAAAGAATATATCTAATAGATACAGCCACATCTGGAAAGATATAACTTTTAAAACTAGTAACTTCTGTAGGGAAAGCTATAATGGGGTTAACTGTCCTAGACACCAAAAGCTTGCCAACCAACAAGTAAAAACAAAATAAGACAAGTTTCTACAAGGAATCAGTGAATTATTGTTTGCTTTGAAGTGTATAATGGTAGCTGCTCTCTCATTAGTAGGTGGTATTAAAGCTATGTTTCTTTAGTCATGAAGCAGCTCAGAGCTTATAGTAGGAACCCAGGTATAAAAGTCTTGATAGTGTAAGGTATATTTCTCCAACATAGGTGTGTCCGGTCCACGGCGTCATCCTTACTTGTGGGATATTCTCTTCCCCAACAGGAAATGGCAAAGAGCCCAGCAAAGCTGGTCACATGATCCCTCCTAGGCTCCGCCTACCCCAGTCATTCTCTTTGCCGTTGTACAGGCAACATCTCCACGGAGATGGCTTAGAGTTTTTTAGTGTTTAACTGTAGTTTTTTTATTCAATCAAGAGTTTGTTATTTTAAAATAGTGCTGGTATGTACTATTTACTCAGAAACAGAAAAGAGATGAAGATTTCTGTTTGTATGAGGAAAATGATTTTAGCAACCGTTACTAAAATCCATGGCTGTTCCACACAGGACTGTTGAGAGCAATTAACTTCAGTTGGGGGAACAGTGAGCAGTCTCTTGCTGCTTGAGGCATGACACATTCTAACAAGACGATGTAATGCTGGAAGCTGTCATTTTCCCTATGGGATCCGGTAAGCCATGTTTATTAAGATAGTAAATAAGGGCTTCACAAGGGCTTATTAAGACTGTAGACTTTTTCTGGGCTAAATCGATTCATTATTAACACATATTTAGCCTTGAGGAATCATTTAATCTGGGTATTTTGATAAGATTATATCGGCAGGCACTGTTTTAGACACCTTATTCTTTAGGGGCTTTCCCAAATCATAGGCAGAGCCTCATTTTCGCGCCGGTGTTGCGCACTTGTTTTTGAGAGGCATGACATGCAGTCGCATGTGTGAGGAGCTCTGATACATAGAAAAGACTTTCTGAAGGCGTCATTTGGTATCGTATTCCCCTTTGGGCTTGGTTGGGTCTCAGCAAAGCAGATACCAGGGACTGTAAAGGGGTTAAAGTTAAAAACGGCTCCGGTTCCGTTATTTTAAGGGTTAAAGCTTCCAAATTTGGTGTGCAATACTTTTAAGGCTTTAAGACACTGTGGTGAAATTTTGGTGAATTTTGAACAATTCCTTCATATTTTTTCGCAATTGCAGTAATAAAGTGTGTTCAGTTTAAAATTTAAAGTGACAGTAACGGTTTTATTTTAAAACGTTTTTTGTACTTTGTTATCAAGTTTATGCCTGTTTAACATGTCTGAACTACCAGATAGACTGTGTTCTGAATGTGGGGAAGCCAGAGTTCCTTCTCATTTAAATAAATGTGATTTATGTGACAATGACAATGATGCCCAAGATGATTCCTCAAGTGAGGGGAGTAAGCATGGTACTGCATCATTCCCTCCTTCGTCTACACGAGTCTTGCCCACTCAGGAGGCCCCTAGTACATCTAGCGCGCCAATACTCCTTACTATGCAACAATTAACGGCTGTAATGGATAATTCTGTCAAAAACATTTTAGCCAAAATGCACACTTATCAGCGTAAGCGCGACTGCTCTGTTTTAGATACTGAAGAGCATGACGACGCTGATAATAATGGTTCTGAAGGGCCCCTAAACCAGTCTGATGGGGCCAGGGAGGTTTTGTCTGAGGGAGAAATTACTGATTCAGGGAACATTTCTCAACAAGCTGAACCTGATGTGATTACGTTTAAATTTAAGTTGGAACATCTCCGCATTCTGCTTAAGGAGGTATTATCCACTCTGGATGATTGTGACAAGTTGGTCATCCCAGAGAAACTATGTAAAATGGACAAGTTCCTAGAGGTCCCGGGGCTCCCAGAAGCTTTTCCTATACCCAAGCGGGTGGCGGACATTGTAAATAAAGAATGGGAAAGGCCCGGTATTCCTTTCGTCCCTCCCCCCATATTTAAAAAATTGTTTCCTATGGTCGACCCCAGAAAGGACTTATGGCAGACAGTCCCCAAGGTCGAGGGAGCGGTTTCCACTTTAAACAAACGCACCACTATACCCATAGAAGATAGTTGTGCTTTCAAAGATCCTATGGATAAAAAATTAGAAGGTTTACTTAAAAAGATGTTTGTTCAGCAGGGTTACCTTCTACAACCAATTTCATGCATTGTCCCTGTCGCTACAGCCGCGTGTTTCTGGTTCGATGAGCTGGTAAAGGCGGTCGATAGTGATTCTCCTCCTTATGAGGAGATTATGGACAGAATCAATGCTCTCAAATTGGCTAATTCTTTCACCTTAGACGCCACTTTGCAATTGGCTAGGTTAGCGGCTAAGAATTCTGGGTTTGCTATTGTGGCGCGCAGAGCGCTTTGGTTGAAATCTTGGTCAGCTGATGCGTCTTCCAAGAACAAGCTACTTAACATTCCTTTCAAGGGGAAAACGCTGTTTGGCCCTGACTTGAAAGAGATTATCTCTGATATCACTGGGGGTAAGGGCCACGCCCTTCCTCAGGATCGGCCTTTCAAGGCCAAAAATAAACCTAATTTTCGTCCCTTTCGTAGAAACGGACCAGCCCAAAGTGCTACGTCGTCTAAGCAAGAGGGTAATACTTCTCAAGCCAAGCCAGCTTGGAGACCAATGCAAGGCTGGAACAAGGGAAAGCAGGCCAAGAAACCTGCCACTGCTACCAAGACAGCATGAAATGTTGGCCCCCGATCCGGGACCGGATCTGGTGGGGGGCAGACTCTCTCTCTTCGCTCAGGCTTGGGCAAGAGATGTTCTGGATCCTTGGGCGCTAGAAATAGTCTCCCAAGGTTATTTTCTGGAGTTCAAGGGGCTTCCCCCAAGGGGGAGGTTCCACAGGTCTCAGTTGTCTTCAGACCACATAAAAAGACAGGCATTCTTACATTGTGTAGAAGACCTGTTAAAAATGGGAGTGATTCATCCTGTTCCATTAGGAGAACAAGGGATGGGGTTCTACTCCAATCTGTTCATAGTTCCCAAAAAAGAGGGAACGTTCAGACCAATCTTAGATCTCAAGATCTTAAACAAGTTTCTCAAGGTTCCATCGTTCAAGATGGAAACCATTCGAACAATTCTTCCTTCCATCCAGGAAGGTCAATTCATGACCACGGTGGATTTAAAGGATGCGTATCTACATATTCCTATCCACAAGGAACATCATCGGTTCCTAAGGTTCGCATTCCTGGACAAGCATTACCAGTTTGTGGTGCTTCCTTTCGGATTAGCCACTGCTCCAAGGATTTTCACAAAGGTACTAGGGTCCCTTCTAGCTGTGCTAAGACCAAGGGGCATTGCCGTAGTACCTTACTTGGACGACATTCTGATTCAAGCGTCGTCCCTTCCTCAAGCAAAGGCTCACACGGACATTGTCCTGGCCTTTCTCAGATCTCACGGATGGAAAGTGAACGTGGAAAAGAGTTCTCTATCTCCGTCAACAAGGGTTCCCTTCTTGGGAACAATAATAGACTCCTTAGAAATGAGGATTTTTCTGACAGAAGCCAGAAAAACAAAACTTCTAGACTCTTGTCGGATACTTCATTCCGTTCCTCTTCCTTCCATAGCGCAGTGCATGGAAGTGATAGGTTTGATGGTAGCGGCAATGGACATAGTTCCTTTTGCGCGCATTCATCTAAGACCATTACAACTGTGCATGCTCAGTCAGTGGAATGGGGACTATACAGACTTGTCTCCGAAGATACAAGTAAATCAGAGGACCAGAGACTCACTCCGTTGGTGGCTGTCCCTGGACAACCTGTCACAAGGGATGACCTTCCGCAGACCAGAGTGGGTCATTGTCACGACCGACGCCAGTCTGATGGGCTGGGGCGCGGTCTGGGGATCCCTGAAAGCTCAGGGTCTTTGGTCTCGGGAAGAATCTCTTCTACCGATAAATATTCTGGAACTGAGAGCGATATTCAATGCTCTCAAGGCTTGGCCTCAGCTAGCGAGGGCCAAGTTCATACGGTTTCAATCAGACAACATGACAACTGTTGCGTACATCAACCATCAGGGGGGAACAAGGAGTTCCCTAGCGATGGAAGAAGTGACCAAAATCATTCTATGGGCGGAGTCTCACTCCTGCCACCTGTCTGCTATCCACATCCCAGGAGTGGAAAATTGGGAAGCGGATTTTCTGAGTCGTCAGACATTGCATCCGGGGGAGTGGGAACTCCATCCGGAAATCTTTGCCCAAGTCACTCAACTGTGAGGCATTCCAGACATGGATCTGATGGCCTCTCGTCAGAACTTCAAAGTTCCTTGCTACGGGTCCAGATCCAGGGATCCCAAGGCGGCTCTAGTGGATGCACTAGTAGCACCTTGGACCTTCAAACTAGCTTATGTGTTCCCGCCGTTTCCTCTCATCCCCAGGCTGGTAGCCAGGATCAATCAGGAGAGGGCGTCGGTGATCTTGATAGCTCCTGCGTGGCCACGCAGGACTTGGTATGCAGATCTGGTGAATATGTCATCGGCTCCACCATGGAAGCTACCTTTGAGACGAGACCTTCTTGTTCAGGGTCCGTTCGAACATCCGAATCTGGTCTCACTCCAGCTGACTGCTTGGAGATTGAACGCTTGATCTTATCGAAGCGAGGGTTCTCAGATTCTGTTATCGATACTCTTGTTCAGGCCAGAAAGCCTGTAACTAGAAAGATTTACCACAAAATTTGGAAAAAATATATCTGTTGGTGTGAATCTAAAGGATTCCCTTGGGACAAGGTTAAGATTCCTAAGATCCTATCCTTCCTTCAAGAAGGATTGGAAAAAGGATTATCTGCAAGTTCCCTGAAGGGACAGATTTCTGCCTTGTCTGTGTTACTTCACAAAAAGCTGGCAGCTGTGCCAGATGTTCAAGCCTTTGTTCAGGCTCTGGTCAGAATCAAGCCTGTTTACAAACCTTTGACTCCTCCTTGGAGTCTCAACTTAGTTCTTTCAGTTCTTCAGGGGGTTCCGTTTGAACCCTTACATTCCGTTGATATTAAGTTATTATCTTGGAAAGTTTTGTTTTTGGTTGTAATTTCTTCTGCTCGAAGAGTTTCAGAATTATCTGCTCTGCAGTGTTCTCCTCCTTATCTGGTGTTCCATGCAGATAAGGTGGTTTTTTCGTACTAAACCTGGTTTTCTTCCAAAAGTTGTTTCTAACAAAAACATTAACCAGGAGATTGTCGTACCTTCTCTGTGTCCGAAACCAGTTTCGAAGAAGGAACGTTTGTTGCACAATTTGGATGTTGTTCGCGCTCTAAAATTCTATTTAGATGCTACAAAGGATTTTAGACAAACATCTTCCTTGTTTGTTGTTTATTCCGGTAAAAGGAGAGGTCAAAAAGCAACTTCTACCTCTCTCTCTTTTTGGATTAAAAGCATCATCAGATTGGCTTACGAGACTGCCGGACGGCAGCCTCCCGAAAGAATCACAGCTCATTCCACTAGGGCTGTGGCTTCCACATGGGCCTTCAAGAACGAGGCTTCTGTTGATAAGATATGTAGGGCAGCGACTTGGTCTTCACTGCACACTTTTACCAAATTTTACAAGTTTGATACTTTTGCTTCTTCTGAGGCTATTTTTGGGAGAGAGGTTTTGCAAGCCGTGGTGCCTTCCATTTAGGTGACCTGATTTGCTCCCTCCCTTCATCCGTGTCCTAAAGCTTTGGTATTGGTTCCCACAAGTAAGGATGACGCCGTGGACCGGACACACCTATGTTGGAGAAAACAGAATTTATGTTTACCTGATAAATTACTTTCTCCAACGGTGTGTCCGGTCCACGGCCCGCCCTGGTTTTTTAATCAGGTCTGATAATTTATTTTCTTTAACTACAGTCACCACGGTATCATATGGTTTCTCCTATGCAAATATTCCTCCTTAATGTCGGTCGAATGACTGGGGTAGGCGGAGCCTAGGAGGGATCATGTGACCAGCTTTGCTGGGCTCTTTGCCATTTCCTGTTGGGGAAGAGAATATCCCACAAGTAAGGATGACGCCGTGGACCGGACACACCGTTGGAGAAAGTAATTTATCAGGTAAACATAAATTCTGTTTTTTAGGTTAAACCAAAAAGAAGTTTGTGAGTAATCAAGAAAATGAAGTGCGAAGGATGCAAGCAGTATTGGATTCAACAAGGGGACACACCTTAGTTGCTCGATAAGCAGTTCCAGTTAGCATATAACAATAGAACAATACAGTGTATAATGAATAAAAACAGAATTTATGTTTACCTGATAAATTACTTTCTCCAACGGTGTGTCCGGTCCACGGCGTCATCCTTACTTGTGGGATATTCTCTTCCCCAACAGGAAATGGCAAAGAGCCCAGCAAAGCTGGTCACATGATCCCTCCTAGGCTCCGCCTACCCCAGTCATTCGACCGACGTTAAGGAGGAATATTTGCATAGGAGAAACCATATGATACCGTGGTGACTGTAGTTAAAGAAAATAAATTATCAGACCTGATTAAAAAACCAGGGCGGGCCGTGGACCGGACACACCGTTGGAGAAAGTAATTTATCAGGTAAACATAAATTCTGTTTTCTCCAACATAGGTGTGTCCGGTCCACGGCGTCATCCTTACTTGTGGGAACCAATACCAAAGCTTTAGGACACGGATGAAGGGAGGGAGCAAATCAGGTCACCTAAATGGAAGGCACCACGGCTTGCAAAACCTTTCTCCCAAAAATAGCCTCAGAAGAAGCAAAAGTATCAAACTTGTAAAATTTGGTAAAAGTGTGCAGTGAAGACCAAGTCGCTGCCCTACATATCTGATCAACAGAAGCCTCGTTCTTGAAGGCCCATGTGGAAGCCACAGCCCTAGTGGAAGGAGCTGTGATCCTTTCAGGAGGCTGCCGTCCGGCAGTCTCGTAAGCCAATCTGATGATGCTTTTAATCCAAAAAGAGAGAGAGGTAGAAGTTGCTTTTTGACCTCTCCTTTTACCAGAATAAACAACAAACAAGGAAGATGTTTGTCTAAAATCCTTTGTAGCATCTAAATAGAATTTTAGAGCGCGAACAACATCCAAATTGTGCAACAAACGTTCCTTCTTCGAAACTGGTTTCGGACACAGAGAAGGCACGACTATCTCCTGGTTAATGTTTTTGTTAGAAACAACTTTTGGAAGAAAACCAGGTTAGTACGTAAAACCACCTTATCTGCATGGAACACCAGATAAGGAGGAGAACACTGCAGAGCAGATAATTCTGAAACTCTTCTAGCAGAAGAAATTGCAACCAAAAACAAAACTTTCCAAGATAATAACTTAATATCAACGGAATGTAAGGGTTCAAACGGAACCCCCTGAAGAACTGAAAGAACTAAGTTGAGACTCCAAGGAGGAGTCAAAGGTTTGTAAACAGGCTTGATTCTAACCAGAGCCTGAACAAAGGCTTGAACATCTGGCACAGCTGCCAGCTTTTTGTGAAGTAACACAGACAAGGCAGAAATCTGTCCCATCAAGGAACTTGCAGATAATCCTTTTTCCAATCCTTCTCGAAGGAAGGATAGACTCTTAGGAATCTTAACCTTGTCCCAAGGGAATCCTTTAGATTCACACCAACCGATATATTTTTTCCAAATTTTGTGGTAAATTTTTCTAGTTACAGGCTTTCTGGCCTGAACAAGAGTATCAATAACAGAATCTGAGAACCCTCGCTTTGATAAGATCAAGCGTTCAATCTCCAAGCAGTCAGCTGGAGTGGGACCAGATTCGGATGTTCGAACGGACCTTGAACAAGAAGGTCTCGTCTCAAAGGTAGCTTCCATGGTGGAGCCGATGACATATTCACCAGATCTGCATACCAAGTCCTGCGTGGCCACGCAGGAGCTATCAAGATCACCGACGCCCTCTCCTGATTGATCCTGGCTACCAGCCTGGGGATGAGAGGAAACGGCGGGAATACATAGGCTAGTTTGAAGGTCCAAGGTGCTACTAGTGCATCTACTAGAGTCGCCTTGGGATCCCTGGATCTGGACCCGTAGCAAGGAACCTTGAAGTTCTGACGAGAGGCCATCAGATCCATGTCTGGAATGCCCCACAGTTGAGTGATTTGGGCAAAGAATTCCGGATGGAGTTCCCACTCCCCCGGATGCAATGTCTGACGACTCAGAAAATCCGCTTCCCAATTTTCCACTCCTGGGATGTGGATTGCAGACAGGTGGCAGGAGCGAGTCTCCGCCCATTGAATGATTCTGGTCACTTCTTCCATCGCCAGGGAACTCCTTGTTCCCCCCTGATGGTTGATGTACGCAACAGTCGTCATGTTGTCTGATTGAAACCGTATGAACTTGGCCCTCGCTAGCTGAGGCCAAGCCTTGAGAGCATTGAATATCGCTCTCAGTTCCAGAATATTTATCGGTAGAAGAGATTCTTCCCGAGACCAAAGACCCTGAGCTTTCAGGGATCCCCAGACCGCGCCCCAGCCCATCAGACTGGCGTCTGTCGTGACAATGACCCACTCTGGTCTGCGGGAGGTCACCCCTTGTGACAGGTTGTCCAGGGACAGCCACCAACGGAGTGAGCCTCTGGTCCTCTGATTTACTTGTATCTTCGGAGACAAGTCTGTATAGTCCCCATTCCACTGACTGAGCATACACAGTTGTAATGGTCTTAGATGAATGCGCGCAAAAGGAACTATGTCCATTGCCGCTACCATCAAACCTATCACTTCCATGCACTGCGCTATGGAAGGAAGAGGAACGGAATGAAGTATCCGACAAGAGTTTAGAAGTTTTGTTTTTCTGGTCTCTGTCAGAAAAATCCTCATTTCTAAGGAGTCTATTATTGTTCCCAAGAAGGGAACTCTTGTCGACGGAGATAGAGAACTCTTTTCCACGTTCACTTTCCATCCGTGAGATCTGAGAAAGGCCAGGACTATGTCCGTGTGAGCCTTTGCTTGAGGAAGGGACGACGCTTGAATCAGAATGTCGTCCAAGTAAGGTACTACAGCTATGCCCCTTGGTCTTAGCTCGCCAGAAGGGACCCTAGTACCTTTGAGAAAATCCTTGGAGCAGTGGCTAATCCGAAAGGAAGCGCCACGGACTGGTAATGCTTGTCCAGGAATGCGAACCTTAGGAACCGATGATGTTCCTTGTGGACAGGAATATGTAGATACGCATCCTTTAAATCCACCGTGGTCAAGAATTGACCTTCCTGGATGGAAGGATTGTTCGAATGGTTTCCATTTTGGACGATGGAACCTTGAGAAACTTGTTTAGGATCTTGAGATCTAAGATTGGTCTGAACGTTCCCTCTTTTTTGGGAACTACGAACAGATTGGAGTAGAACCCCATCCCTCGTTCTCTTAATGGAACAGGATGAATCACTTCCAGAAGATAACCTTGGGAGACTATTTCTAGCGCCCAAGGATCCAGAACATCTCTTGCCCAAGCCTGAGTGAAGAGAGAGAGTCTGCCCCCCACCAAATCCGGTCCCGGATCGGGGGCCCGCATCTCATGCTGTCTTGGGAGCAGTGGCAGGTTTCTTGGCCTGCTTTCCTTTGTTCCAGCCTTGCATAGGTCTCCAGGCTGGATTGGCTTGAGAAGTATTACCCTCCTGCTTAGAGGACGTAGCACTTGGGGCTGGTCCGTTTCTGCGAAAGGGACGAAAATTAGGTTTATTTTTGGCCTTGAAAGACCTATCCTGAGGAAGGGCGTGGCCCTTGCCCCCAGTGATATCAGAGATAATCTCTTTCAAGTCAGGGCCAAACAGTGTTTTCCCCTTGAAAGGAATGTCAAGCAATTTGTTCTTGGAAGACGCATCCGCTGACCAAGATTTTAACCAAAGCGCTCTGCGCGCCACAATAGCAAACCCAGAATTTTTCGCCGCTAACCTAGCCAATTGCAAGGTGGCGTCTAGGGTGAAAGAATTAGCCAATTTAAGAGCACGAATTCTGTCCATAATCTCCTCATAAGAAGAAGAATTACTAATAATCGCCTTTTCTAGCTCATCGAACCAGAAACACGCGGCTGTAGTGACAGGGACAATGCATGCAATTGGTTGTAGAAGGTAACCTTGCTGAACAAACATCTTTTTTAGCAAACCTAATTTTTTATCCATAGGATCTTGGAAAGCACAACTATCTTCTATGGGTATAGTGGCGCGCTTGTTTAGAGTAGAAACCGCCCCCTCGACCTTGGGGACTGCCTGCCATAAGTCCTTTCTGGGGTCGACTATAGGAAACAATTTTTTAAATATGGGGGGAGGTACGAAAGGTATACCGGGCCTGTCCCATTCTTTATTAACAATGTACGCCACCCGCTTGGATATAGGAAAAGCTTCGGGGGGCCCCGGGGCCTCTAGGAACTTGTCCATTTTACATAGTGTTTCTGGAATGACCAGATAATCACAATCATCCAAATTGGATAACACCTCCTTAAGCAGAGCGCGGAGATGTTCCAACTTAAATTTAAAAGTAATCACATCAGGTTCAGCTTGTTGAGAAATTTTTCCTGAATCTGAAATTTCTCCCTCAGACAAAACCTCCCTGGCCCCCTCAGACTGGTGTAGGGGCCCTTCAGAAACAATATCATCAGCGTCCTCATGCTCTTCAGTATATTCTAAAACAGAGCAGTCGCGCGTTCGCTGATAAGTGGGCATATTGGCTAAAATGTTTTGATAGAATTATCCATTACAGCCGTTAATTGTTGCATAGTAAGGAGTATTGGCGCGCTAGATGTACTAGGGGCCTCCTGTATGGGCAAGACTGGTGTAGACGAAGGAGGGGATGATGCAGTACCATGCTTACTCCCCTCACTTGAGGAATCATCTTGGGCATCATTTTTACTAAATTTTTTATGACATAAATCACATCTATTTAAATGAGAAGGAACCTTGGCTTCCCCACAGTCAGAACACAATCTATCTGGTAGTTCAGACATGTTAAACAGGCATAAACTTGATAACAAAGCACAAAAAACGTTTTAAAATAAAACCGTTACTGTCACTTTAAATTTTAAACTGAACACACTTTATTACTGCAATTGCGAAAGAGTATGAAGGAATTGTTCAAAATTCACCAAAATTTCACCACAGTGTCTTAAAGCCTTAAAAGTATTGCACACCAAATTTGGAAGCTTTAACCCTTAAAATAACGGAACCGGATCCGTTTTTATATTTAACCCCTTTACAGTCCCTGGAATCTGCTTTGCTGAGACCCAACCAAGCCCAAAGGGGAATACGATACCAAATGATGCCTTCAGAAAGACTTTTCTATGTATCAGAGCTCCACACACATGCAGCTGCATGCCATGCTGTTCTCAAAAACAAGTGCGCCATACCGGCGCGAAAATGAGGCTCTGACTATGATTAGGGAAAGCCCCTATAGAATAAAGTGTCTAAAACAGTGCCTGCCGATATGATTTTACAAAAAATACCCAGATTAAATGATTCCTCAAGGCTAAATATGTGTAAATATGATCGATTTAGCCCAGAAAATGTCTACAGTCTTAATAAACCCTTGTGAAGCCCTTATTTACTGTCTGAATAAAAATGGCTTACCGGATCCCATAGGGAAAATGACAGCTTCCAGCATTACATCGTCTTGTTAGAATGTGTCATACCTCAAGCAGCAAAAGACTGCTCACTGTTCCCCCAACTGAAGTTAATTCCTCTCAACAGTCCTGTGTGGAACAGCCATGGATTTTAGTAACGGTTGCTAAAATCATTTTCCTCATACAAACAGAAATCTTCATCTCTTTTCTGTTTCAGAGTAAATAGTACATACCAGCACTATTTTTAAAATAACAAACTCTTGATTGAATAATAAAAACTACAGTTAAACACTAAAAAACTCTAAGCCATCTCCGTGGAGATGTTGCCTGTACAACGGCAAAGAGAATGACTGGGGTAGGCGGAGCCTAGGAGGGATCATGTGACCAGCTTTGCTGGGCTCTTTGCCATTTCCTGTTGGGGAAGAGAATATCCCACAAGTAAGGATGACGCCGTGGACCGGACACACCTATGTTGGAGAAACAGAGTGCAATACAGATTAACCTATCTGGAGAGCACAAGACTAGGCTAGAGAAGCCGCAGAGTTAACCCTCCTAGACTAGGTTTATTACATGGGGGGGATATGTGGATATAATAGGCAGATTGCATGTTTGGCTAATACTGTACTTAATTTTAAAGGCACACTGAACCCAAATTTTTTCTTTTGTGATTCAGATAGAGCATGAAATTTCAAGCAACTTTCTAATTTACTCCTATTATCAAATTTTCTTCATTCTCTTGGTATCTTTATTTGAAATGCAAGAATGTAAGTTTAGATGCCGGCCCATTTTTGGTGAACAACCTGAGTTGTCCTTGCTGATTGGTGGATAAATTCATCCACCAATAAAAAAAGTGCTGTCCAGAGACTGAACCAAAAAAAGCTTAGATGCCTTATTTTTCAAATAAAGATAGCAAGAGAACAAAGATAAACTGATAATAGCAGTAAATTAGAAAGTTGCTTAAAATTGCATGCTCTTTCTGAATCACGAAAGAAAAAAATTGGGTTCAGTGTCCCTTTTAACAACTAAACTCAGGAATTTGTCTATCTGTATAGCTTAATAATAATGATTTGGGTATGGAAGCCCCAAGCAGCGGCAGTAGTGTGGGTCCGGCCCACCTTAGAAGTATTTCACATACTTTGAAGTAAAGCTGCACAGCCCAATTTAGTGGTAGCCATAACGACAGATTATAAATTTTACATATGATGTCATGTATACAAAAAGAAAGCTTAATACCTGAGCCCTGCCTGTTCCTCTTCTATTATTTAAAAAAAACATCTTTTATAACATATCAAGCTTTGGCAATACGCAAATATTTGGAGCTATTTTGCAAAGGCATAGACACATATGAAACATAAAATGTCAGTATTCCCCTAATAACTCTGTAATCTTCAATCTATATGTAGCCTACATATTGTAGCTGTAAGTAAGTATGCAGATGAGCTCAGACATCTAAGCCCCCAAACTCGCTCAAAAGCAACAGCATTATAGGAGTAGATATCTAGTGGTACTATAACAAATATTTTTATAATCATCTGTGTCTATTGTTAGTGTGAGCCTAGTAAAGCATCAATAGTGTATAGTTAACAAGTACATATAGAAAAGTGGTAGATAGGTAGTTATAGAATATTATCAGACAGAATCACATGCTGGACTGTAAAGATTTCCTTTAGAAGAAACAGTAGTTAATGAGACCTTTCATATTGGGCATATACATTGGCAGACATGAATTAGTATCACAACTTTCACTCAATATGCTGTATAAACTTAACCCAATATAACATAAGAGTAGGTATAGGTTTACCTCATTTTGAATTTTAAAATAGTTAAGGCAGTATAGAATTTTGAACAAAAAACAAACTGAACTATGCAAATAAATAAAATAGGGCTAAACAGCCTGCTGAAGTCCTAAACCAGAGCATCAAGTCAGTGACTGTCATAAGGGTACGAGGCTGTAATTCAACTCAAGACATGACACTGCTCCTCATTAAAGTACAAAGGTGGGTAGGGGACAATGTCGTAACCTGACGTTTCAATATAAAAAAATTTTTTTGTCACCCTACACCAGATCTCAGACCTGGGCTCTCTCTATGGGATGAATGCTCCAACCATTTAAAAAAATTTAAATATGCTGTCAGGGAAATGGCCCCTTCGCCACTGCAAAAGCTCTGAAGCTTGCACAAGGTCTCTACTGAGATGTGCGTGTACTGAAGCTGAGGGTCGCTCCACCGATGAACTTCCGATGTAGGCTCAATCACCTCATTATCAATATTGCGGAGCAAAGGGAGAGCGTTCCAAACATGGACACAGGCTGTAGATACTATGCGCCCTGCAGCTGCAAATAGGTCCGGGAGTGAGGTACGATTCCTTCCAAGGTCTGGTGTCTCACCGGACAGCCGTCTTCCTCCGCCTCGGCAATCGTGCATGCCTCACGACTAGGTCGATCGCTGTTACGTCATTTGGGCAATTCTCCATATTGCAGTGAGTCAGGAAGGCAGCACGAGGTCCCGGGGGTTAGCATATTATAGTGTTACCCTGATCCAAAATGATATCGTCTTCAGTCAGGCTAAGGGCAGTATGCGCAGGGACATTAGCTTCAGCATAGCTCTCAAATAGTGTTGTCTCCAATCTAGCAAAGTGTTCATGCAGGAGCTGCTCCACAGCCAACCCCCAGGTGTTCAGGGCCTCCATCCCGGTCGTATCTTTAAAAGCTTCCCAGAGCCAGAGATATCAACTTGAACGTTCCCAGGGTCCTCAGCATTAGCGAAAGGATTTCCTTGCAATGTAAAAAAATATAGTATTCTACGGGCAAATAAACACGGTTTAAGTCTTATTGGAGCCAGGAGCTCTACTCGTGCACGTCTGATTTCCTTGGTAGTTGGCTCCGCCCCCTCTGACTTTAGTTTTAGGATAGAGAATTTGCGCTGAAGCAAGTGATTGCTACTCTGGAGGTTCCGGAGCCTAAGCTTCCCGGAGGAACCTGTGATTCCTATGCTTGATAAGGTATATGAGGACAGGGTGGTGCCTCAGGCCTTCCCGGGTCCTATTAAAGGGACACTGAACCCAATTTCTTTCTATCGTGATTCAGATAAAGCATGTAATTTTAAGCAACTTTCTAATTTACTCCTGTTATCACATTCTTTTCATTCTCTTGGTATCTTTATTTGAAATGCAAGAATGTAAGTTTAGATGCTGGCCCATTTTTGGTGAACCCACTGTGGTGGTGTTGCTGATTGCCTTTTTCAAATAAAGAAAGCAAGAGAGCAAAGAAATTGCATTTTGCTATCTGAATCACAAAAGAAAAAATTTGGGTTCATTGTCCCTTTAAGATGGCTAATATTAAGAACGAATGGGAGCAATTAGGTTCTTCCTTTTCCCTTTCTTCCTTTAAGCTTGAGCTCTGGGGTACTGTCCCTAAGGTGGATGGTGCTATCTCCACTCTCGCTAATCGGACAACTATTCCCCTCATGGATAGTTAGTCATTTAAAGAGCCCATGGATAAAAAATTGGAAAAAATGTTTGAATATACAGTGTTTGTTTTTCAGCCGGCAGCGGCCGTTGCCGTAGCTGCAACATATTGGAGGAGACTTCCATCGACACGATACAGGATAAGATTAAGGTGCTGAAGGTCGCCAATTCTTTCATCTGTGATGCCAATATGCAAATTATTCGCCTAGATGCTAAGGTGTCAGGTTTTTTCCATTTTTAGCTCACAGGGTTCTGTGGCTAAAGTCTTGGTCTGAGGACATGACCTCTAAGTCGAGGCTGTTGTCCCTGCCTTTTCAAGGAAAGATTCTGTTCGGTCCAGGATTGGATTCGATCATATCCACTGTTACGGGAGGCAAGGGAGCTTTCCTACCGCCAGATAAGGCTAAGCCTAAAGGATCTACTTTTCGTCCCTTTCGTGCGAACAAGCCTCAGCACCAGCAGCCCGCCGCGAAAGCGGACCAGTCCAAGGGAACTTGGATGCCAGCTCATTCTTGGAACAAGTCTATGCAGAGCAAGAAGCCAGCCAAGACAAAATCGGCATGAAGGGGTGGTCCCCCGACCAAGTATGGGGCAGATGTTCTCTCTTCTCAGAAGTCTGGTTACAGGACGTTTAGGACCCTTGGGTTCTGGAGGTTGTCGGCCAGGGTTACAGGATAGTACTCAGATCCCGTCCGCCCAGGGGGAGATTCCTCCTGTCAAAAACCTGTCTTCAAGACCAGAAAAGAGATGGGCATTTCTAGAGTGTGAGGGATCTCTCTCTCTGTTATTGTACCAGTACCCCAAGCAGAAAGGGGTCTAGGGTACTATTCAAATCCTTTTTGTGGTTCCAAAGAAGGAGGGCACATTCTGGACCTAAAGTGTTTAAACAAGTTCCATAATTCAAAATGGAAACAATCGGATCTATTCTGCCCCTAGTTCAAGAGGGACATTTCATGACAACTATAGACTTGAAGGATGCTTACCTTCATGTGCCAATTCACAGGGACCACTTCAAGTTCCTAAGACTTGCATTTCTGGACCAACACTTCCAGTTTGTGCCCCCCCCCCTTTGGTCTGGTGACAGCCCAGAGAGTCTTCACAAAGGTTCTGGGGGCACTACTTGCTTTGGCCAAAGGCATAGCTATGTCGCCCTATCTGGACGACATCCTAGTCCAGGCACTGTCGCTCAGTATCGTAGAGGATCATTTGAGGGCTTTTCTTTTGCTCCAATCTCACGGTTGGAAGATCAACTCAGGAAAGAGTCCCCTGGTTCCCAGCAACAGGGTGGAGTTCCTGGGCACGATAATACTCTGTCCATGAAAATATTTCTCACAGACCATCGACACAGGAAGATTGCGTCCTCTTGTCTTGCCCTTCAGTCCTCCTCAAGCCCCTCAGTGGCTCATTGTATGTAGGTGATCGGACTCATGGTTTTCAGCATAGACGTCATTCCATTCGCCAGGTTTCATCTCAGACCTCTTCAATTGTGCGTGTTGAGACAGTGGAACGGCGATCATTCAGATCTATCACAGCAGATATCCATGGATGCTCAAACTCGGATCTCCCTCTTGGTTGATCTGTCCAGAGCAACTGTCCATGGGAAGATCCTTGAGACCGTCCTGGGAGATTGTGACCACAGGCGCGAGTCTGGCAGGATGGGAGCCAGGATGGGACAAGGAAAATGGACCCTGGAGGAGAGTCTCCTTCAGATAAATATTCTGGAACTCTGAGCAATCTACAATGCTCTGAAGGCCTCCTCCTGGGGTCGTTAAGCTTCATTAGATTCCAGACTAACAACATTACCTCAGTGGCTTACATTAACCATCAGGGGGGTATGAGGAGCACCCTAGCCATGAGGGAGGTGTCTCGGATCTTGGAGTGGGCGGAGTCCCACAGCTGCTCGCTCTCAGCGATTTTACATTCCAGGTGTGGACAATTGGGAAGCAGATTTTCTCAGCAGGCAATCCTTCCATCTGTGGGAATGGTCTTCCCCCCCCCCCCCCCCAAAGTGTTTGTGGAGATTTCTCGGGTGAGGATTGCCGAAGATAGATCTCATGGCGTCCAGACTCTCAATTGCAAGCTACCCTGATACGGGTCGAGGTCCAGGGATCCCCAGGCAGAGCTGATGGATGCCTTGGCGGTGCCTTGGGGGTTCAGCCTAGCTTACATTTTTCCACCGTTAACACTCCTACCTCGTGTAGTGGCACGCATCAAACAGGAGTGAGCTTCGGCCGTTCTGATTGCTCCATTGTGGCGGCGGACGTGGTTTGCGGATCTGGTGGGGATGTAATCCTCTCCGCCGTGGAGGTTACCCTGTCGCAGGGATCTGCTGGAACAGGGTCCTTTTCAACATCAAAATCTCAATTCTCTGAGGCTGACTGCGTTGGAGATTGAACGCCTAGTCTTGGCCAAGAGAGGCTTTTCTGAAAGTGTGATTGATACGCTAATTCAGGCAAGGAAGCCAGTCACTAGTCACATCTACCATAAGGTGTGGAGGACTTACTTGTCCTGCAGTGAGAAGCATGGATATCCTTGGCATAAGGTGAAGGTATCCAGGATTCTGTCATTTCTCCAAGAGGGTTTGGAGAAGGGTCTTGCCAGTTCCTTAAAGGGACAGGTTTTGTCAGTCTTGTTGCATAGGAGACTCGCTGAGCTCCCTGACATACAATCTTTTGTTCAGGCTCTGTCTAGAATCAGGCCTGTCTTTTGACAGTCTGCTCCCCCATGGAGCTTAAACTTGGTCCTTAAGGTATTTCAGAAGGTTCCGTTTGAGCCCATGCACTCCATTGACATTAAGATTCTGTCCTTGAAGGTTCTTTTCCTGTTGGTCATTGCATCGGCACGCAAAGTATCTGAACTGGCTGCCTTGCAATGTGAACATCCTAATCTGGTTTTTAATGCGGATAAGGCTGTGCTTCGCACTGTTTTGGGGTTTCTTCCCAAGGTGGTGTCTAACCGTAACATCAATCAGGAAATAGTTGTTCCTTCATGTCCTAACCCTTCTAAGGAGAGGTTAATTCATAACCTGGATGTGGTTCGTGCCTTAGTTCTATCTTCAGGCTACAACATATTTCAGACAGTCTACATCTCTTTGTGGTGTATTTGGGGAAGCCCAAGGGGCAGAAAGCCTCTTCTTCTACTTTTTCCTTTTGTTTGAGGAGTTTGATTTGCTTGGCCTATGAGACAGCGGGACCTACGGCTCATTCAACTAGAGCTGTGGCTTCGTCTTGGGCCTTCAAGAATGAGGCCTCTATGTAGCAAATTTGTAAGGCGGCTACCTGGTCCTCCTTACACACTTTTACAAAATGTTTTTACAAATTTGAAGTTTTTGCTTCTGTGAAAGCTGTTTTTGGGAGAGAGGTTTTGCAGGCTGTGGTGCCCTCAGATTAGGGTCCGCCTTTTACCCTCACTGTTTCATTCAGTGTCCTCTAGAGCTTGGGTATTTGTTCCCAACAGTAATGAAGTCCACGGCACCAGCCCGTATCTCCGATGGACGGACCTAAATTTAATTAATCTTCTGGCATTTATACCCTAATGTTTCTCCTACTGTTCCTTGTTCCCTCTGCAGAATGACTGGGGGATGAGGTAAGTGGGGGGAGGTATTTAAGCCTTTGGCTGGGGTGTCTTTGCCTCCTCCTGTTGGCCAGGTTCTTAATTCCCAATAGTAATAAATGAAGCCGTGTACTCTCCTCCCCTCGATAGAAATGAAATTCAGGTAAGCATAATTTCTTTCATGTAATTAGCAAGAGTCCATGAGCTAGTGACGTATGGGATATACATTCCTACCAGGAGGGGCAAAGTTTTCCAAACCTCAAAATGCCTATAAATACACCCCTCACCACACCCACAATTCAGTTTTACAAACTTTGCCTCCTATGGAGGTGGTGAAGTAAGTTTGTGCTAGATTCTACGTTG